>NW_026927997.1:0-22500 GCF_032062105.1 Saccostrea cuccullata | reverse complement strand
GGGGGAGGACTAATGGTATGCATTGCAGTTACCAATGTTGTAATTGAAACGGACAACAAACTATCGCTTTATCATAAACACATGTGTAGTGAAGCGAGTTTATTGGTCTGTAGAGACGACTTTAAAAGATGAGAAGATGAAAAATATATTCAGTTTCGTTCAAAAATATGCCTAGTCTAAAGAAGAAATTAAAGTAGTTTATTAACGAATGCTGGAAAGTGGCGATATACTGTACATATCCAACACTGCGCCGTAAATTGCACTTTCTTTGCATTACGGGATCTGTAGTGTTATGGTTAAAGATAACATAAAAGAATAAATAACGCTTCAGTTCTGCAGCTTAATCATATGATGCAATGCTTATAATGATAATTTTCCTCAATGTATCATGTTTTACAATCCCATGTTAACTTGTGTAAAATAGTTTTGTTTTTATTGCATAATACTGGGTAATTATGAGTCACCATAAAATAAGGATGCAAGAGGTAACATATAATATCATTAATAGTATTTTTTAATGCTCAAATTTTGTCCTTTACTCGGCACTCAGGGCCATTGAGCAGATAGGGATTTTTTTCGTACCAGCACTAACTGCGACACGGGACATCGGTTCATACGGTCTCATCCGAAGGACCAGTCTCCACAATTCAGTGAGATTCCTGCTCAATGGCCCTGAGTTCCGAGTGTAGGAGAAAATTTGTAGCTCTCCCCCGGCAAGTGGTGGACGTTAAACAACACACATTTAATCAATCCATAGATCGAATAAAATATTTGTATCATTTGAACGTGTTTTCAGATATCTTTTTATATCTGCCCAAATTATGAGCATGTGGGGGAGTATGATGTCAATATTAATGCCTTGTCAGAAGACGGCATGATATTTAAACTTGTTAGCTCACCTGAACCGAAGGCTCAAGTGAGCTTTTCTGATCACATTTTGTCCGTTGTCCGTCCGTCTGTTCGTCTAGCTGTCCGTCCGTCTGTAAACTTTTCACATTTTCGACTTCTTCTCAAGAACCACTGGGCCAAATTTGACCAAACTTGGTAAAAAGCATCCTTGGGTAAAGGGGAATTTAAATTATTAAAATGAAGGCCCAAGTCCCTTCACAAGGGGAGATAATCAAGAAAAGGCAAAAATAGGGTGGGTCATTAAAAAATCTTCTTCTCAAGACCCACTGGGCCAGAAAAGCTGAAACTTATGTGAAAGCATCCTGGTGAAGTGTAGATTCTAAATTGTTCAAATCATGACCCCCGGGGGTAGGGCGGGGCCACAATGGGGAATCAAAGTTTTACATAGAAATATATAGGAAAAATTTTTGAAAATCTTCTCAAAAACCAGTGGGCCAGAAAAGCTGAATCTTATGTGGAAACATCCTGGGATAGTGTAGATTTCAAATTCTCTAAATTATGATCAGTGGAGTTGGGTGGGTCACAATATGTATTACAAGGGGGAAATCTAGTAAAGAGCAGAATGGTCAAAGCTTCTCAGGTGAGCGATGTGGCCCATCGGCTTCTTGTCAGTATTTATTTTAACAAAAAAGTAGAAGGCTCCGTGCCATAAAACTCGAAAAATAGTTGCGATGCATATGCAAGAGCGACAAGAATAACATTGATTAAAATAATGTGGCCGCCATCTTTGGGGAAAAACCCATAGAATCCTCACAGTAGCCTTTGTAGTTTTCAGGTTTGTGACTTTGTCATTTGACTATGAAAAAAAATCGTTGCTAGTGTACCCTGATTGCCCTATGGTGGGACTACCCACGTAACAACAGAAAACAAATTAAACACAGTGTATTCATCATAGCCCGCCCAAATGTTTGGTAGCTTATTCTTTAAAGAGGAGAAAATATTAATGTTGTTTCTTTCCATTTTGACCTTTTGGTCGACCCCGCAAAGGGACACAACTTTTGTAATGAGTGGATTGTACTATCTTACTGATATGGAAATTTTTATGTCTTCAATACTAGAGATTATATTTGCTTTCAAATAAAAAGTATTCCTAGTATTTTTTGCTTCTTTTACGAGAAAAAAACCTCTAAAAATACAAAATATTACCACCTATCATTAATTTTAAATTTGGATATAATAATTCTGATCTTATTGGGTTGAGGTAAATTTACTAACCTGACAACATAAAGAAAACTTCTTTGGTCTTCACGAGGGTCAATGTAGGGTACGATACGTGAGTATGTTTTCAACTAAGAGTTTACAAACTTAAAGTAATAAAACATTTACATAATTTGCATCTTAATTAATATAATATTAAAAAAAAACTTTTTTTAAAAACAAGACAAGTCTACACTTCATGTACTGTGTAATCACTGTTTTGCAATGAAACGTAGGTTAAAATAAAGGATTCGAAAGCATAGTTTAAAAAATGTGTTTTATCTTTAATGCATTTTGAAATCTTATACAAAAAGTAATGATTTGGTATACCATGCGACAGACTAAAAACATTTACTGCGCAAGTATGTAGCAGATGACACAAAATTAAAGCTAAAAGCGCTGCATTTCGTGTGAAAAACCCATCATATAAATAGGAAAAATATCCATCATCACGCATTGCACAAGTTTTTAGAAAACAACACATATGGTAATATTTGACCAGTACATTAACAATAACTATACAATGACTGTTCTTGTAGTTGTTCTGAATGTATTTATCCAGTTGTCCACCGCTGCTTTGATTCTAAACCAGACTCTGACCATTGATAATGCACACCCCATACCAAGGAATTCCGACATGTTACGACAATTACTAAATCAGGAGACGTTAATACGGATGTCAATGAGGAGAGACCTACAGAATCTCCAGAAAGATGAGAGAAAACTGGAGAGTGAGAACCAGGCACGAGAGAAAGAATTCAATAATCTGAAGGTCAAGTTTGAAGAATTAAAGAATGAAACCATTTCCCTGAAAAAAATAAACGTAAACTTATCCAATAAAGTCACTGTTTTGTTGAATGAAAAAACTGCAAGAGATAGAAATATAGCTGATGTGAAGAAGAAAATTGGGGAATTATCCAGAATAAGTTCTTCAAATGCCAAGGATGCTACCAACAGTATAAAAGGTAAGATTATTAAATTTTCAGTATTTTAGTTTTTAAAGATTTTTCATTGTGCAAACACACAATGAATTTATCGTATGAATAGGAAATAGTGTCTGTTTTGCGTTATCTGTTAAATATTCCTGAATATAAAAAAAAAATAAATAAATAACACCCCCCCCCCCCCCAAAAAAAATATACAAAAAAGCCAAACAAACTCCCCCAAAAAGCTCCAACACCAACAAGAACGACAACAAGAAAAAAAAAACTACGATGAACATATGACGCAAAGATATTTAATAAGTTTTTAGTACAATTAAATGAAATGTATTTTTGCCTTGGGTTAATGTCGTTCATATAATTTACATATTTCAATTTGACCACGACAAGATCTCATTTTCATAAGATCATATACATGTACCTTCTTTTGTATATAAATGATTAATTCTGGTGGTTGCATAAATAAATTTGTTGCATTAAATCAATATTCATTTTCCTCTTTTTCCTTCTTCACGAATAGTAAAATGATGAAAATGCAAATTGGCCCTTTCCCCCTCCAACATCGAAACAAAAATATTTCCCAGTATAAATAATAATATTTTTTCTCTAAAAACAGATCTATATAATTCAGTTCCTTCACATTTAAAAAGTAATGACATTATGAGATTGTTACTATCTCGATACTTTACCGAGTTTTTGTACTGACTGCAGATCATTTTCTTTCGGGATAACTTTTCCTGTCGTCTCTCTGTCTGTTTGTTTGCTTGTCTTTCTGTCACAATTCATGTCTTTGGATCTTTTTACATTTGGTTCAAGGGTTACTGACATTGTGGCCTTGACCTTTTACATACTTTTTTAAACACTTTATAGTATTGGGGTTCGAATGGTGGGTGCTGACGAACTCTTACAATCCAAAGGATTGAAGAATTTAACCTGCCTCAATAAATAAACCAGGAATAGTTTTGAATTATTTCAATCTATTACGTTATACATTAATGCATTAAATGATGATCTAAATGGGTTCCATGAACCAATCAGTGCTACACGAACCAATCTGCTTTGTTGCAGGTTTATAGGTGACGATCATTCTAAGTGATAAATAAAAACAGTTGAAAACTAGAGGTACATGTACTGTGAGCACTGAGCTAACTAAATGTGATACCTCGCCTCTAAAATGATTATAATGGCAAAGTTTATGCTTTGCTCTGAGAGACCCGAAATAAATAAATGTCAGATCAAAGTAAAATAAGAGGTGGACAATTGCATCATATAATAAAAGATCTGTATAATTATATTTAATTATAATTAAATTTTATTCTGTGGTATAGGAGAAGCAGCTGATAAGATAGGTATCCCTTTAAGAGGTAGTCCACTGAAAATCAGGCAATGGGTGGCACATCGAATGTCATGGATTTTTATTATTTTTTGCATAGAGACTTTTTAAAGGAAGTGTTTACACATGACAACATCAAAAGAAATTTTAGTGCTCCACTAGTCCTATTTTTGGTAAGTGTTCAATTTTAAGTGCAAAAAGGTCAACATGGGGTAAAAAAAAACAACCACGTTTTTATTTTGTTTTATATGTACCAGATACGCAAAACCTGAATGTGTCTATCAATATTATTTATACCATAGACACTTATCTTTAATTTTAGTAATGAATAAGACTCCAATTTATATTTCTATAGAAAAAAATATGTGGTCCAAAATTGAGTTTAGCAAGTAACTTTTTGAATTCATTATCCAATTTCATTACGTTATAAAACCCAACACATTACAATGACAGTTTTTTTTTCACATGTTACTATGAATACAAAGTACAAATTTTTGAGTCACTCAATAAAATCAGTGGGCACCGGTCTATTGAAAGAAGTGCAAAGAGTCAAATTTACCTATATTTTACAATTTTTCTCAATTAAACCGATCCCGACCGGAATTTATAAAGAAGAAAATACTGTAACTGTAATGTTGAATTCGGCTCTTTTGTTGTAATATGGCAAAAAAATTACTTGATTTATTTTTTTACAAATCTTATGGGTGGCAGTTGTCTTTTGTTTTATAACTTTACACATTTTGCATTATTTTCAATCGGGATCGGTTTTATTTCAATCGGGATCGGTTTTTACCGTAAAACTAGAAATTTTCTGCATTTAATGTATCAGAAAAAAATATGCTTGTCTTTTATTTCTGTTCAGTTAGTCAACTGTTTTAAAACTATTTTATCCATGGATTCAAATGTTTATACAATGTATTTAAAATACTAATGTCTTTTACATGTTTTACGTACATGAAGATTACAATCATGTATAACATCTGTTCGATTTCTTGATACTCGGTATTAAAAAAAAACCCAAGTATTTGTACATATATGCATTATGCAACAACTGAGAGTAAACAGCTTATCTTTATTAAATATCTTATTTCCAACTAAAGTTTTTTTTTTAATTCTCCCGTGAATTAAAGAGTTAAATTCTATCATTGGCGAAAATATACTTGCACGTACCTAAATGCAGAAAATATTTAAATGTGCACAGTCTCGGCCTTATCCAAATATTTTAAACCTGTCATCTATCAAAGCCGTTTCCCCAATATTTTCATCTTATAAAATTTAGTTTTATATTTATAAAAAAAATAAGTTATTTCATATATAGTATCATCATTTAAGAGCCTATAAATCGCAAGCAAAAAGCCGGGACGGGATGGGTGGGGATGGGGGGGGGGCAATTTTAAGGCGGCACATTAAAAAAAACTTTCATTAATCGGAAAAATTTTAGAATTGGCCAACATGGTCACATTTTTTAACTTCATATTGAATGTGAGTATGTGATTGTTTCAATCACCGAATTGAACCCAAAAAAAAAGACCAAACAAAAACAAAAAATACGCCCACGAAATCTTCCGTTTTAGTGGCAAATTGAAGTGGGGAGTTCAACAGTAATTTTCCTCAATAAATATTTTTTAAATCTTATTTTTCACTTTTTTAATATAATATTTTAAATCGTACCGCGGATGTACAAATATCATGAAATAAACATCTCAACTCCGTTGACTTGAATTAAATGTTGCGTAAATCTAAATACTAGTATTCATCTTTCCTTGATAATCAGAAGAAAATAAAATCTCTTCACTAGCTCCTTTTTATTTTGTTTGTCGCATGAAGGTCCTTCACTCGACAAACAAAATAAAAAGGAGCTAGTGAAGGTTTGATTTTAATCAGACTGAGCAGAGACGTCGCCCGTGAAATAAATACATTTTATATAAAAATATATGATTATTTAACATGTAGGATAATGCACTCTTAAAAGTAATTGAACAGAAAAAGAGAAATTATTTATTTTTAATCTTTTTCTTTACGCTTTTATGCAAAGAATTTACAAACTTCTGTGGAAAACTTGTAACTATTTAATTGTGACGCAGTATTAGTCAGGTGTATGACGTCACTGATACATCAATGGAAATAATACTGCCAATCTTACGTTTAAAGGCGAAAATGAATTCTATTTTGAAAATAAAGTAGTAATTTTTTGTTAAATAATTTTATTTTGTGTATATATTCTAAATATTTCACTAGGATTTCGATAGTAAGGTGTTTAGCAGATTTACCGATGCCACGGGAGATAACTCTTACATCGCAAAATTTCATAAAAACGTCTCTATATTTTGACAGAAAACTACTATCAAAAGTGTTTTGCCCACCAATTTTATTTTTGAAACTGAAAGACAAAATATTTCTAGATATAGTTCAGCGTGAATTATAGTCCTGTTAAATAAGTATTGGAAATTACAGTTCTTTGTTTCTGACCTAAATTCAAAGGTTATATAGGGGAATTCAAGAACACGAAACAAAAGGATATTTTACTAAATAAGCAATTTTAAAACAAATCTTCGATTACATTATTCCATTTGGACTACATTGATATTGTTTTCAATAAAATTTCAAATATTCGTCACATTCGATGTGCCGCCTATTAATGCAACCCTGCCTGGTTTTTCGGCGGACTACCTCTTAATATTATAGAAAGAATGGCAGTGTCGGTGTTTTGCTATGAAAAACTCGAAATATGTGCCCCATCAAAAAGTAAAAAAGGAGGTGCACAATGGCACTATGTACATGTAACTAGAGGTACTCTGAGCAATCTCACTAAATGATACCCCCGCCTCCAATATGGTTATAATGGCAAAGTCCATGTTTTGCTGTGGCCGGGAAACCTAAAATATGTGTCGGATCAAAAAGTAAAATAGGAGGTGCACAATGGCAATATATAATAAAGATTCTGTGAAAGTTTCATTAAATTTCACTCAGTGGTATAAGAGGAGTTGCGGATAAGAGATGGGTACCCCAAAGCGTAACAGACGGACGGACGTACAGCTAGACAGATGGAGGAACACCACCACACTATAAACACCCCTGCTTTTCAAGCGGGGGTATGGATATATTGAAGTTGGCGAGTCAATTTGAGATTTTCTCTAGTAAATACCATCTAGCTCCCTTATCAACTAAAGGCAGGGTAATTTATAACAAGTATTATGGACCATCTATATAGCACTTCTTATTATACCCCCCGCTTGAAAAGCGGGAGGGTATATAGTGATCGGGATTTCCGTCCGTCCGTCCGTCCGTCCGTCTGTACGTCCGTCCGTCCGTCTGTCCGTCCGTCCGTCCGTCTGTTACGCTTTGGGGTACCCATCTCTTATCCGTAACTCCTCTCATACCACTGAATGAAATTTGATGAAACTTTCACAGAATCTTTATTACATATTGCCATTGTGCACCTCCTATTTTACTTTTTGATCAGACACATATTTTGGGTTTCCCGACCACAGGAAAACATGGACTTTTTCACCAGTTATAACCATATGGGAGGCGGGGGGTATCATTTAGTGAGCTCATCGCTCACAGTACCTCTAGTTTTATAGACTTTTATAGACTTCAGTGCAATAAATTCAGAGTATTAAAGTAGTTGACACCGGATTACACTGCATAAACATAGTCGTTCGGAATTGGGAAGTCTTATGAGTTTTTAGGTAAACACTCCTATCTCCTTTTGCTACAAATTTTGCTATCAGTCGTTTGGTTTGGCGACGTAAGTGATCAAAGCTTTTCTAGGTTATATACTACTACATAATTGAAATATAGGCCTATATCTTTAGTATCATAGAACAAAAAATCTCGCATGGTTTGTTTGTTTGTTGTTTAACATCCATTTTGAGAATTTTTTCACCCTTCACTGACGCCACCACTTGCCAGCGGAGAGCTGCAAAGTTTGTCCTTTCAGAATTCTCTACAAAATGTTATCATCGCTAATTTTTATGGTTTGAATGCAAAGAGAATCTCAGCATTTGAGAAAATTATATTCAAAATATTAAAATTTTATAGTTATGTGTACATAGACAACATAAGTTTCTTCAGTAATGTGTACGGGTCTGTTCCATGTTGACCGTTTTCAAATTATCGTGCAATACTAACGCCCAGAGATTTCCTTCTAAAACAACAGTTTACAGTCAGTCTATGGAGTTTTGTCTCAATTTGCAAGTTTACAAGTATGACACTGTTTTGGTTTACATTCTCAAACTAAATTTAACATTAGTATCCATGAAGTTTAATTTTTTTTCCATATGGTGGATATTCTTGAAATACTAATGTATTTTTTTTGACAGGGCAACATGTTTCATGTCTTTCCACTTTTACGACGGGTATAAGAAGATAAAACCAGGTACCCCGGGAAAATTTAATCAACTCATGTACCGCTACAGTCCGGGTGCTTGCTCTCAACGATATTGCGGTCCGAATTTCTGCTGCTGTAGATTTTGATTATAAAGTTAATGCACAACTCTATCATTATATCAGACGAAAAACACATCATTTGAAATTCTTTGAGACTCCTGAGTGACCAGTGTACATTTGATTTGGTTTCACTTGTTAAATATAAGTTTAACAAACAGATAATTGCCTGGTATTTTGCAAAAAAAGTTATTTTTTATGCATGTAATGTTGTTTATATCAATGTAATTTTATATTAAAATCTGTAATATGACGACTTGGCAATTAAACAGTATCTTATAAACATCAGTATTATATTCTGTGTATTTATCCACTTAGTATAACAGCTAGTGGATGTCGCTTCCGTCTTCCTGTTAGGAAGTTAGTTCTCTAATAAGCCGATCGAGGGAATAAAACATCTAAAAAGGTGTACATCAGGAAATTTTCTGGCCATGGTATGTATATTGCATATATGCATGTTCATGTAATTAATTCTTTCACGAAACATTCTATCGAATACATCATTGTGTAAACTCTTTGGTCTCAATTAATGGTGTCAAACAATCTTGAGTCGAATTGACGGGAACGGCAGATATAAATCGCGTGCAGTTTGGCGCTGAAGGAGTGACTATGCAAATGAACATGACACAATATACAGAGGATGCGATCGGACCTTTCCATTGGTACAAATATTGACTTTGCTATTGGCTGTCCAGGCACGTAGCATCGTTTTTGAAAGTGGGGGGCCAACCTGAGAAAATTTTTTTTTTACTTCCCTGAAAAAATTGACAAGCAAAAAAAAAAAAAAAAAAAAAAAAAAGGAAATTAAAAATTGCCAAAACTCGAAAATCCTATTTCGTGGGGGGGGGGGGGTATTGGACAACTTTTTCAAAGCAAACTTACTAACACCTTCAATTTTTTCCTTACCATCCCTGCTATCCCTATACTATGGTTATAAAGTGGGGGGGCCAACACCCTCTCAATGAACATTTACTATAGTAAAGGCTATGTTGGGAAAAAAAGTGGGGGGGCCAGGCCCCCCCTGGCCCCCCCGGATGCTACGTCCCTGCTGTCTTTAGCACAAATGTTAAACAATGTTACAATCGGTTGCTTTAAAACTGTGAATGGTATATCGATTAACCAATGACAAAACAGTCAAAGACTTCTATACCAACAGTTAATTGTGAAAAGAGAATCATTAATGGCATCACTGGGTTCTTAATAATCATCAATGGTAATCAGTGGTTACCAACGCCAAATGTTTAGTTTTTCACCATTTCTCAGAAATAACAATTTCAATAAGAAGTTTATTTGTTGCACTGCTTATACTGTAACAGGAGAGGAGAAAATGTATGGCTGGACCAGGAATCGAACCCGAGAGTAGTCAGGTGCTCTACCGTATGAACTAACCATGGTTCAAACCATTACACCCCTCTATCCTGAAATGGTCTTCACAATCGAAGACACAGCCAAAGTTCTAATTTGGGTCTGGCAGGACTTTCACCTGTATTTGAGAGGTGGTCAACGGCGCAAAATCTGTAACAGAAGAGGAAAAAACAAAAAGTCTTATTCTATTTGTTGAACTGCTTAAACTGTAACAGGAGAGGAGATAATGTATGGCTGGACCGGGGATCGAACCCAGGACCCCTGCATCACTGGTTCTGGGTCAAATTGAGCTACACAGGCCGAAATCCACGACTCAAACCATTACAAAACAAAACTGGAGGTACTGTGAACAAAAAACTAAATGATACCCTGCCTCCCATATGAATACAATGTCAGCCTGCCCCACTTTTTTCCCAGCCTTACTTATACTATAGGAAATGTTAATAGAAAGCTTGGTTCCCCCCCCCCCCCCCCCCCCCCCCCCCCCCCCCCCCCCCCCCCAATTTAGTGATGTACCGAAAATGTAGTATTAGAATTGGTACTTGAAGTAGTTGACACTGAGAAAAAGTCAACCTACCCCCCTCCCCCCACCCACCCCACGAAATAGGATTTTCGACTTTGGGCAACTTTTTCCTTTTTTTTTTTTGCTTGTCAACTTTTTCAGGTAAGTAAAAAAAAAGTTTCTCTGGCTGCCCCCCCCCCCCCCCCACCCACTTTCAAAAACGATGCTACGCGCCTGGTCAGTGTCCATGTTTTGCTATGGGAAACCCAAAATATGTGTCGGATCGAAAAGTAAAAATAGGAGGTGCACAATGGAAATATGTAATAAAGATACTGTGATAGTTTAATCAAATTTCATTCAGTGGTATGAGAACAGTTGCATTGCTGGTAAAGTGCGAATCGAGAAAATATTGGTTTCGGACACCAGCTACTATAGGTTTACATCAATGAGACAGTTTATGTCAACTAAACGATCAGAAATGATAGAACGTTTGATTGAAACGTAGTTGTTCAGTATGGTTCCGTGCTGCAGAATTGCTTGTTGGTTGAATACATATAAGGAGCAATCCAGTATTATACCGCTTTAGGTCACACCCGTCCAATGTACTTTACTGGATCTATTCCTATTTGCTATTTTTTGCTTTTTACGTGTTAAACAAGATTTACGCTACATTATTTGTGTTAAAGTGATATGAGTACATTTATATACTGTATGAATCATTTATGATTTCCCATGTCGCTAATGTTTCACAAGATTAAAACTTTTGATGCAATATAAAGTTTTCTGATAACAGCGCGAGTATGACTGCTGTATGTCCGACTCTTGGCACCTGTAATTGCTACGATTGGCTTCTGTTCTGTTTCATAAGGTGCAACGTTTTACTGCTGTATCATAAATATATTGTTTTCCGTGAAATATATTTAAATTTTAATATTGACACATCAGATAGTGCAACGTCATTGAATAAACCCCCAAAACAAATACATCCAAGTCGAGGATTGGTTGCTTCTATCAAATGTATTTAAAATGTATTGTATATACAACCCCAACATAATTTGTTCCATAATGTGAAGAAATAAAGGATTTACTCAGTAAAAATACAAAATTCACTATGGTTAGTTAATATTGGATTAGTTTATATTCTTAAAGATCACGAATTTGTTTCAGTAAAATATGTTACTGGAGTATATGTTCATTAACGTTCTATCCCAAAGTTCAATTTTAATAATTCCAGTTTCATTCTGTAAGTCATCTTCAATTGATTACCGGGTACATGTATCTAGAATTTTAGAGTTACAAACTTTCTATGCATGCAGAAGAAACAAAAAGACCTTGGACCCCCCCCCCACCCCACCCCATTGAAAAAAAAGATTGGATTGACCTCTCTTTAATGAAATTTACATTTATTTGAAGGGAATAGAGTTGATGCATGTGAGTGTGTTTGAATTTTTTTATCACCTCCCTGAATAGTTTTTTTAACCTTTGACTTTGAAAGATGACATGGACAGGTAATAAGTATTTCCGATAATTAACTTATATGTATGGCACGTCAAATTCACAAAAATAAGCAAAACATAGTTTCACAGGCGATAAACTAGGTTTATCGGTTGTAAACTATAGTTTACGGACTGTAAACTATAGTTAACAACGTTAATCTATGTTTTACATCTGTAAACTATAGTTAACGCGATAATCTATGTTTCAGAACCGTAAACTATACTTAACACCTAAAACAGTCATCTGCGATTGCAAAACATAGATTATCTGAAAAATACAGTTTCAAGATTGTAAACTATGGTTTACAGCTATTAACTATAGTTAACGATCGTAAATTATAGTTTACAGACTTGAATCTATGTTTATCAACAAAATCTATTGTTAACGTTTTATTACAGACAGATAAACTTAGATTAGCATTCGTAAACTATAGTTAACAACCGTTAGATATAGTTTTACAAATGTAAACTATACTTAACGAATTGTAAACTATAGTTCACGGTTTGTAAACTATAGTTTACAGTCGTCGATAAACCTAGTTTATCAATTGTGAAACTATGTTTAGCACGCCAAATTCACAAAAATGAGCTAATCATAGTTTCACAGTCGATTAACTAGGTTTATCGGTTGTAAACTATAGTTTACGGACTGTAAACAATAGTTAACAACGTTAATCTATATTTTACGTTTGTAAAATTAACCATAGTTAACGCGATAATCTATGTTTCAGAACCGTAAACTATACTTAACACTAAAAACAATCATTTGCGATTGCAAAACATAGATTATCTGATAAATACAGTTTCATGATTTGTAAACTATGGTTTACAACTCTTAACTATAGTTAACGATCGTAAATTATAGTTTACAGACGTGAATCTATGTTTATCAACAAAATCTATTGTTAACGTTTTATTACAGACAGATAAACTTAGATTAGCATTCGTAAACTATAGTTAATAACCGTTAAATATAGTTTTACAGATGAAAACTATACTTAACGAATCGTTAACTATAGTGTCCGGTTTGTAAACTATAGTTTACAGTCGATAAACCTAGTTTATCAATTGTGAAACTAGGTTTAGCTCATTTTTGTGAATTTGGCGTGCCATATATATGGAATATTTCAATATCTCAACAAAATTTTCTTATATTTGAATGACATGCAGACTCCGGTCTATTTATTAAACATTCAGACACGTGATATTATTTTTCAATGTATATGTAGGAAGGATGAGGGTCGCAGGTGATTGACAAGCCAACAAAAAATGTCCAATCCCAGAAGAACAAAGCTGCAGAACTGCAGTGTTAACTTATGGTTTCATGTTTTTATCTTTGACTATAAATACTTAGATATAAACCATAACACTGTTCGTTCTGCAGCCAGGAAGAACAGTCCTATTTCTTCGCGTGCGTTGGACCTTTTTCTAACTGTTCCAATTTCCACAACGGCCATCTTTACTAGCCAAGGGTTTATGATATAAACTGAGGAGAGTAGCGTATTAGAAACCCTTGGTCAACCAACATGACAACAGCTGGATTTGCAAACCTAACGGTTGTCTGCAGGAATGTAGCTCTCCGACGACGGGAGAGCTGCAGTGTCACATATTGATTGTGCATAAAAGTGCGCTGCTTCTCGGTTTCAAACTGTCATATTCTCAAAATATTTCTAACTGGGTGTTCCAAATACATTCCTTTGCAATTTTCACTTACTATTTCTACAACAAACAACTGTTGTAAATATCCCTCCATGAAATTGAGACTATGAAATTTCGCATTTTTACTGTCATTTTTAAGATGACAAGACACTAATCGCTTCGATTGCAACACGCTTGGTAAAGAAGTCATAAGGTCATGAATTCTTTTTAGCTTTTGTGCAGTCGAGATAAGAATTTGGAGGAAATAATTCAGTTCCAATCGCAGCTTTTGTGCGCAGTGTTTTTTAAAACAGAGTTTTGTTTGGGTGGCACTGAAGCAATTCAGTTGTCTATCTCATTTTTTCCCCTCAGACCAGCTACCTTACGGTTACAAAAAGGTTTGGGGGAGCATGTCTACAAACAAAATTATAAAAATGAATCAAAACTATAGCAAAAAGACTATTTTCAGGAAATAAAGTACACCTTAACTGGCATACTACTTGCCTGAGATGTTACTGAATTGTTGACTACACGCAACACAATTCTAAGGATGCTAACATCGTGCTTTGAATAAATATAATTTGCAAGGAAATATATAACCATTATGCATCCGTTTATTGCTTTAAAAAGTTTGACCGCTTGATCACAACATTTGCATGAAAAATATGTATACCTGGTGCAGTTTTAAATTATTTGGTGTCATCATCTTGCTCATTTATACCATATCACTGTATTTAAAAGAAACAGAAGAATATAACCAAAAACACAATATCCGTAAGAGGAATTGATGGAACATATTGCATTGATCCAAGAAATGATCAAGAATGATTATAAATTACTAAAACTAATATTCTTTTTATGGAAGTTTGAATAATTTCATATTATTCACGTTAAGTAACATAAACCAACAGTTTCAGAGACGTAAACCAGTTGTCGCATTTACACAAATAAAATGTCGTCTGTGTCAAAATTTTACAGAAACCAGTTGTAGCACCAACAAAATGAACTTGCTAGTTATCGGTAAATCCCATTGAAATAATTCATTAAGAGCACATTTTAAGCTCACCTGAGCCAAAGGCTCAAGTGAGCTTTTCTGATCACATTTTGTCCGTCGTCCGTCCGTCCGTCCGTCCGTCTGTCTGTCCGTCTGTAAACTTTTCACATTTTTGACTTCTTCTTAAGAACCACTGGGCCAATTTTGACCAAACTTGGTACAAAGCATCCTTGGTTAAAGGGAAATTTAAATTGTTAAAATAAAGGGCCAAGTCCCCTCACAAGAGGAGATAATCAAGAAAAGGCAAAAATAGGGTGGGGTCATTAAAAAATCTTCTTCTCAAGAACCACTGGGCCAGAAAAGCTGAAACTTATGTGGAATCATCTTAGGGTAGTGTAGATTCTAAATTGTTAAATTCATGACCCCCGGGGATAGGGCAGGGCCACAATGGGAAATCAAAGTTTTACATAGAAATATATGGGAAAAATCTGTGAAAATCTTCTTCTCAAGACCCACTGGGCCAGGAAAGCTGAAACTTATGTGGATTCATCCTGGTATTTTGTCTTTTCTAAATTGTACAAATCATGACCCCGGGGGGTAGGGCGGGGCCACAATGGGGAATCAAAGTTTTACATAGAAATACATGGGAAAAATCTTTGAAAATCTTCTTCTTAAGAACTACTGGGCCAGAAAAGCTTAAAACTTATGTGGAAGCATCCAGGGGTAGTGTAGATTCTAAATTGTTCAGATCATGACCCCCGGGGGAAGGGCGGGGCCACAAGGGGGAATCAAAGTTTTACATAGAAATATATGGGAAAAATCTTTGAAAATTTTCTAATCAAGAACCACTGGGCCAGAAAAGCTGAAACTTATGTGGAAGCATCCTAGGGTAGTGTAGATTCTAAATTGTTCAAGTCATGACCCCCGTGGGTAGGGCGGGGCCACAATAGGGAATCAAATTTTACAATGTTGAATCAAAGCATCCTATGGTAGTGTAGATTTCAAATTGTTTAAATTATGATCAGTTGGGTAAGGTGGGGTCACAATATGTATTACAATGAGGGAATCTGTTAAAGAACGGAATGGTCAAAGCTTCTCAGGTGAGCGATGTGGCCCATGGGCCTCTTGTTTTGTGTTCAGGGCATTAAATAACGTTGAATTAAAGTTAAATTTATCCACTTAGCTGTCCAATTAGTTCTGTGGTACTTAATTCATCATTCGAATGCGAGTACATGAAAAACACGATGTAAGCAGCCATTAACATGTAACATTTCCATAATGAGCCCTTTTCAGGTATAAAAGCAATCTGATCGCTTAACTATTTAATAAATTTGCTTTCTAGAAAGTTATTTTTATGTGTTATATCAAATTAAAAAATATGTATTAAACCAGATAATTCACAGGTACCAATAGTAGCTGATGTCCGAAACCAAGATTTTCTCGATTCGCATTTTACCAGCAATGAGTTGTGGATAAGAGATGGGTACCCCAAAGCATAACAGACAGACGGACGTACAGACGGACGGACTGACATATGTAACGATTACTGTATACGCTCCCGCTTTTCAAGCGGGCGGTATAATGAAATTATTCTTATGGAAATAACTGTATGAACACTTATCTTCAGTTGATATATTCATTTGCCAAAAAGCATTTATTTGTACAGATGACTTTGAAAAACAAAAAATATCTATTGGTATTTCAGCCGCGAATATGGTTGGCCTGTAGCATCGGTAACCAATAAATGTTAATATTGGTCAACCACATTCGCGGCATCACCAATATTAACCAGTGGAAGCATTTGTGAAGGACCCAGAGGAAGGAAATTATTGTCCATGGAAGACTTGGCAGTCTCTTTGCTGCGCTAATCGACTGTCACGTCTCCCTGTTCAACTAATTCCTTAGATTGTAAATACAAAATAAATATTTATATAATCATTATTCATTATCACTAGGTGATAGTTTAAGTAAGTCGCTTACCTTGAATTAATCATTTCCAGGAAAATATTGTAATAATGGATTTCTCAGACGAAGTTCTGCAAATGTACGCAGAAATCAAGGAGAATTCAACATATGATTACATGATCTGCAAGTTTAATAATGGTCGACTGGTCATTGAACACATAGAAAAAGTGGAAAACGATAAGTCAGGTATATCATATCCTCTTCAGGGGAAATATACACTTACTACAGGGATTAAGGGGAAGTGGCAAAGAAATGTGTTTCTCATATTTTATTAACGTGCTCTCCAATGTTTATCAATAAGGGTTGTTGTTAGATTACCATTAACGTCTTTTTCTAGTAAAATATCTAAAATTAAATATGTTTTAATATGAAACAGAAGTCTCAGAATCTGTGGTATCTTTTATTTTAAGCTAAATGGATTATATTTTGTCGACATATGAATGGAAATGAATATTGCTAACAATGTGTAACATTCCATTTCTATATTAATCTGTATTCATAGCGATTAACCAATTTCATAGACAGAAATTACTCGTACGAAGAATTTACAAAGAAGTTAAAGGGAAAGCAAACATTTCGTTATGGGTTTGCTACTTTTGATTGGATTGAAAATGAAGACATCTCTAGAAAGACAGTAGGGGTTTTATGGTACGTATAAAAATACGTCAACACATTTATGTGCATTGAGATATCAACATTACATCTCGTCTTTTATAATACAGATGTGTTGATATGTTTTTGATATTTTCTTTTTTTCTTTACTTCAAATCACATCAAATAAATATAAAAGCATACAAAACAATGGTAAAAAAATAAGTGTGACAAAGAAAAGTCCAAAAAATTAAGAGAGAGGGAGAGCAAAACACCAATCTACAAAAGAAACAATAGCAAAAATATTGAAATCAATAATAATACACATCACGTAAGAAATCAAAGCACACCACTATGTTAAAATTACAAAATAAAAATTGGCCCTTTCAAACTATTACAGAAAAGATTCGTCTTATTCATTTTCAAACATCGGACATACTGGGGAAAATTCTGAAATACGTACCGCCGACTTGGTGATAAGCAATAAACAGTAATCAATCTGTCACAATCTATTAAAATTGATTTTGTCTGGCTGTTATACCTCTCGATGAACTCTAACTCGTTAGTTCACCTGAACCGAAGGCTAAATTAAGTTTTTTTGATCGAAATTTATCTGTTGGCGTTAATTGTCGTTGTTAACTTTTCACAATTTCATCTTCTTCACCAGAAGTACTTGGTCAATTTCAACTATACTTGGCACAGCGTATCCTTGGGTGAAGGGTATTCAAGTTTGTTTAAATTTCTTTTTTCCAAAGGGTGATCATTACCGGTACGAGATAGGAAACCTCAGAGTTTTTCATGTGTAATCTTGGGGTAAGGCAGGGGGAAAATTTATCTCCATTTCTTTTTAACTTGTATATCAATGATTTAGAAAATTATTTACTGCAGAATAATATTGAAGGGATTAAGAGCTTAAGTGAAAAAATAGAAAATGAAATGCAGATTATGTTTAAATTATTTATACTTTTCTATGCTGACGACACAGTTTACTATCTGATAACCCAGATGATTTACAAAGAATATTTTTTCTGATTATTTTGACTACTGGAAATTTCAAGTAAATACAGACAAGACTAAGATAGTAATTTTTCTACAGGAAGATTCTGAAAAAAATATTTTTGTACAGAGAAGCACCAATTGCAATTGTGAACGAATTTAAATACTTAGGTGTTATCATGTCTCGTAGTGTTTTTTTCAAACACACTTAACTAAACAAGCTTCAAAAGCAATGTATAGAGTACTTAGAAAGATAAGGTATTTCAATTTGCCAGTACAATGTCAAATAGATCTTTTTGACAAAGTTATAAGCCCAATTTTGTTGTACGGGTGTGAAGTTTGGGGCTACGAAAACATAGATATCTTGAAAAAGGTACACTTAAAATTTTTGAAATTTGTTTTGCATATTAAGTCCAATCCCCCAAATTGTATGGTGTATGACGAAACTGGGCGATTTCCTTTAAAAATACGTATAAAGGTACGAATGATTACTTACTGGGCTAAACTTTAGATATCACATGAGAGTAAGCTGACATGCATAATGTATTGCTTTCTTTATTAACACTTTTCTGAATGATCATTTATGCACCCATGGTTGAAATGTATAAGAGATATCTTAATTCCTGTGGTCTGTCTTATGTGTGGATGAATAAAAATTTCATTAGTATTACATGGTTAAAATCTATTGTGAAAGAAACGTTGTTAAATCAATATTTACAAGACTGGCATATGAGCATAGCAAATTCATCTAAATGTTTAAATTACAGGATTTTCAAAAACAATTTTGGACAAGAAATGTACTTAAGTAAACCCCCAAAAGACTTAGAATTGTATTATCAAAATTTAAAACTTGTAACCAAAAACTTCCAGTCGAAGCTGGTAGATGGACTAATACTGAGAAATCTTTAAGAATTTCTAGTTTATGTACCAAAAATACTATGGGTGATGAATTTCATTATGTAATGGAATGTCCATATTTTTCGACTTTACGTGTAAAACTTATAGATAAGAAGTATTTTTCTCATGTAAATACTTATAAGTTTGTGAAAATTATGTCCATCACAAATGTTGACTCGCTGTTAAAACTTTGTTTGCTAAAAAGATATTGGCTGCTTTCAGTAACTATTTTTTATTTGACACTACTCTTCCTTACTTGACTTTGTATTTTGTTTAAATGTAAATATGTTCCTGTACTTCATATACCATTGTGTGGTCTGAGAGTAAATAAACACACAAGATAGCAAAAAATTAGAGGCATCATTGAAAAACTCTTCTCAAGAACCAATAGGCAGGAAAAATGAAACTCACGTGGAATCATTGTCAGGTAGTATAGATTCAAGTTTGTTCAATTCATTACCACCTAGCGTATGAAGGGGCCACAATGAACCATCAAATATTTACATAAGACTATATAGAAAAAATCTGAAATCTACTCAAGAACAGCAATGCAATGATTGGTTATACGTCGAGTATTTTGATGCGTATTTATGTGAAATGAAGGAAATGGAGATAACGAACAGTATTCAATATCAAAGTCCATAAAACAATACAAAATAGGAGCAGAGCAAACACTGACCTCCAAAACATCGGAGGTGGGATCAGGTGCCATTGAGGAATGAGCATCCCCTGCGACCGGTCACACCCGCCGTGTGCTCCTTGTTATGATCGGAAAATAACGGAAAAATCCGTCATCGTCAATTCAGTGTATAAATAATGGACTAACAATTAGTATGAAAAAACGTTAGTCAGCATTTGACTCAATGATAAATTGTATTTGTTGACAAGGTTGTTGTATCGACCATAGAACTTACAAAATGATGACTTTAAACGAGACTGCTGGGATTCTTGTTTCGTCAACTTGCTTGTCAATAATTTAACTCGTTTTAGAAACTGTTCATAAGTAGAGCATGTTCTTGCGTATCGAATCAACTGAGATATATAAATTCCGTATGCAGGTGATGGAGGTATATAGCTGCATAAGTACGGGAAGTTGACGATAGAAAAGTGGCAGGATGGGGCCATAATAGACGATTAAGGATTTAGATAGGGTTACATGTATATATCTTCTAAAGTACATCAAAGCAATGATTGGTTATCTTTATATGGAAGCAATTTCAGATAGTATAGATTCAAGTTCGTTCAAATCATGACCCCTGGGGATAGGTTTGGGCCAAAATGGATAATCAAAGTTTTACATAAATTCTTTAAAACTTTACTCTTCTCCAGAACAGCAAAGCCATGATTGGTCATATGTATTTGAAAGCATTCTCAGGTAAAGCTGGTTCAAGTTTAATTTGTTCAAATCTTGACCCCAGAGATAAGGTTGGGCCACAATGGAAGTTTGTTCAATTTGCTCCAATCTTACCTCCTCCATTCCCTCCCTTTCCCTTTTAGGGGTACATGTAGGTCAGGACCACTTATGAATTTTAGCCTTTCAAAAGTAATTTTTTCCTAGCTACAGTGCTCAAGTGAGCGGTGTGGCCTCTGGGCCTCTTGTTCTCGAAGGGAACCAACTATACCTACAGAATTTGGAGGACGTTATATTGAAACCCTGAAATTGGTTTTACGTGCAGATTTATTCATAGAAACCTCCAGTGGATGGAAGCTTTACAGTTCAACAATAAAATGGGAGTTCCAGTGTTTGGTATGTACCGGGTATACTAGTATTTATGGATTAACATAATACTGATTTTAATTAATCATTTTATTTTTGTCAACTCTAAATTAAGACTTTTCCTTTAAAAAATAAAGCTCCGTTTGATTTTCAAATTTACCATGTAATCAAAATAGGCAAATGAAGGCACCCTTACTTATGTTGAAAAAATGTTAAAGTTAAATTAGGGATACTGACTTGCATTTCCTTAACCATTGATTTTCAAATGATTTGTTTGCATATTATTCAACAGGTTGGGACCAATCGTCCGAATGGGATATATCGGTTTTAGTCTGTTTAGGATATAATATCCCAGATGGGATATTTTACACTGCAATAAATGATTTTTTATACTTTTATAATAAATATAAATCCGCATTAAGATACTTATAAAGGAATAACTTTTGGTTAACAAGTTTGTCTGTATGACCATTGTTTAGGAGATTGATCCCTCGGAACTTCTTGAGGATCAATGTAACAAAATGTAGGGTTGAAGAAAAACTTGCCTGCCAAAAGCTATTCCTTTCAAAGTATTTTGATGCAAATTTATGATATTTCTTACCAGAATAAAAGTTTCCCTTCGCACTGTAAATCTATATTCCAAACAGGCTATTATATCCCATTCGGACAATTGGTCCCAACCAGTTCAATTGATTCCTGTGATTTAATTGTAAAATAATAATGTCATTTTCTAGGAACGAGATAGACCGATGGATATTGAAGATGAAGTATTACAAATGTATTATGATATCACAGTCAATGGGAGATATGATTACATGATATGCAAAATCAATAACAATCGACTGGTCATTGAACATGTCGAACAGTCGTCAAATACAGACCAAGGTAAAATTATATAAATATACAGATCACTGTTAAGATATATTCCTGGCTTAATGACCAAGGAAGGGCTCAGTTTATCATATATGCATATTGACAATTCAGTGTGTTTTTGAATATGTTGTTAGTTAAGAATATTTACTTGCAGAGTTTCCGTGAGGATGATTCAAGATTATTTGCTGAGCTCAATCATGTCAATGATTAGGGGGAAAAGCTTAACAAAGTTGTCTTTAATTTTGGCCTTTTTGGAGCAAACACTTTCAAGCATAATAACAGCGATACAATTTGATTGATATACATGTAATGTACTGATACATGTAGATAATGAGAGTGTATTTAGAACAAAAAAATATAATCGTACAGATATATACTTATATAAAAGAAATTTATCTTTAAATAGACAGATCAGATACATATGAAGATTTCAAAAAGAAAATGACAGAGAAACAGAGTTTTAGATATGGGTTCGCCACATTGAACTTGACAGTTGACGGAGAAGTTTGCAAAAAGACAGTTGGTATTTCCTGGTAAGTTTAATCAATTTTAATTAATACAGAAATATATTAAACAAGCATGATTTGATACACTAGTGTATTGCATGACAGAATGCTGATAAAAGGGGAAAAAATCC
>NW_026927996.1:0-33577 GCF_032062105.1 Saccostrea cuccullata | reverse complement strand
TCTTTTGCGAATAACACGAAAACGAAAAAGAATCTCTGAATAATTGTTAAACAAAAAGTGTTCAAAATCCTAAGAGCTTCAAAATAATATCCAGGAAAAGGGGCTGGGTACTCAAATTAGGGGCCAAAAGGGGCTAAAAGTCTTTTCGATAACTCTTTAACAGTCTATAATTTGTTATACATTACTGAAGCAAAAATCTTTATTTTAACAATCTACAACTGTATATTATGATTTGAAAGTCCTACATTACGTAATTAGGGGCGAGAAGGCTAAATCTTTGACGCTTTATATCTCAAAAGTGAGAAATATTTTGATAAGTAATACTGAGCAAAAGATGTTCAAAGTCATGTTCTAACAATCTGCAACCTTTCATTTTTCGTTAAACGTCCCCTTTAGGGAGTTCAATGGCTGGTCCCTTAATATTTCTTTTGCGAATAGCTCAAAAACGAAAAAGAATCTCTGAAAAGTTGTTGAACAAAAAGTGTTCAAAATCATAAGAGCTTCAAGATGATATCCAGAAAAAGGGGCTGGGCACTCAAATTAGGGGCCAAAAGGGGCTAAAAGTTTTTTTCGATAACTCTTTTACAGTCAATATTTTGTTATACATTACTGAAGCAAAAATGTTCATCTCAACAATCTACAACTGTATATTATGATTTTAATGTCGTATATTACATAATTAGGGGCTACAAGGGGCCAGAATGCTAAATCTTTGATGCTTTATATCTCGAAAGTGAGAAATATTTTGACAAGTAATAACGAACAAAAAATGTTCAAAATCATGTTCTGAACAATCTGCAACCTTTCATTTTTCGCTAAACGTCCCCATTAAGGAGTTGAAGGTTTGGCCCCTAAATATTTCTTTTGCGAATAACACGAAAACGAAAAAGAATCTCTGAATAATTGTTGAACAAAAAGTGTTCAAAATCCTAAGAGCTTCAAAATAATATCCAGGAAAAGGGGCTGGGTACTCAAATTAGGGGCCAAAAGGGGCTAAAAGTCTTTTCGATAACTCTTTAACAGTCTATAATTTGTTATACATTACTGAAGCAAAAATCTTTATTTTAACAATCTACAACTGTATATTATGATTTGAAAGTCCTACATTACGTAATTAGGGGCCAGAAGGCTAAATCTTTGACGCTTTATATCTCAAAAGTGAGAAATATTTTGATAAGTAATACTGAGCAAAAGATGTTCAAAGTCATGTTCTAAACAATCTGCAACCTTTCATTTTTCGTTAAACGTCCCCTTTAGGGAGTTCAATGGCTGGTCCCTTAATATTTTTTTTTGCGAATAGCTCGAAAACGAAAAAGAATCTCTGAAAAGTTGTTGAACAAAAAGTGTTCATAATCCTGAGAGGAGAGCTTTAAAATGATATGATGAGAAAAAGGGCTGATCCCTAATTTTAGGGGCCGTGAGGGGCCAAAAGTCGAATTTAGATGTCTTTATTGTTCAATGTCTTTTTACAGATTATGGAAAATCATTATTTTAGAATGAAAATCTCAATCAAAATCTGATCTCATCTCATCAAGAATCGAACGGAAGACCCACTCGTTGCTCGCAACGAGATCGTATCTAGTTCTTATTATGTTTGTATGCTATGCAATCCTGTAAATCCCTTGGAAAAGGCTGGGAAGGGGGTGTTTAAACAAAAAACAGTACACGAAATACAAAGAACTGTTACTGTTCAGGATAAAGTAACATTATAATATACAGGGGGCAGTTCTAATGAGAATACTCGATGCTTATTGTTCGGTATATCTGATAACTTTCACTTCACTTCCTCCAAACTTTCCCACCCATAATCGTCCGAGATCGTCAATACTTAACGTACATGAATCATAACTACTTATGCTACGGAGAAACTGTCCGTCCTGATCAATGACATGGATACATTTATTCCCTTGACCCCCCACCAGGATACGACCATTACAGTCCGTAGCAATATTTGATGGAATAAAACTTTTCTCCGTTGCATGTATTCCTTTATATCGGTATCGAAGCTTTCCTGATTGGTTAATCACAACAACGGCCCTGGCGTTGACATCAGAAACACAGATATCCCCATTGACATTCTCCGTCACATAGAACATTTTGTTTCCCTCACCAAACAAACAATCCCCATGGTCATCTTTCTCTATTTCTTGGTTTACTTGTCGTCCTCCATAGCGTACTATCTTGTATCTTTTGTCGTCACTGGTACCCATGCCGACAAGCAATTCACCTGATTTCGTACAGCACAACCCTAGTGGCTCCCATTCCTTTTCAACCGAGATAAAGTTAGAAGATTTCCCCTCCCTGACAATATTAATTGATCTATTCATTCTATCTGTGTACATCAGCTCTCCATTTCTTGAAATCGAAATGTCGCTAGGGTGACCATTCCATTCCAGACAACTGGATATAACAGTCTCCTGTATATCACCCTTTGTGTTGACTCTGTGGATGATTGACTTTTCATTGTATGAAATCCAAACCTCTTCAGTTCCAAGGCATGCAAATTTCCTCAAGTTGTTCTCAGTTGTAAATGTTCTAATTTCAATAGCTTTATCTAATAAATTTCGTGTTTTTGAGATTAGTGCCTTTCTTTCGCTGGTCTGAGGTAAAATCACAGGACCAATCAGTTCTCCGAAAAGTTTATGTAGTTGAATTGAATCTGGTGGTTTGGGGACAAATATTGGAAGTCTAAATTCAACATTCAATAAAATATCTCTGTATAAATTTTGTGATGGTAATTCGTATTGACTTATTTCATTTGCATCAACAGATTGAATGACCTTTTTATTCTTTTGAACTGCTTGCATTAAGACTTGGATTGTATCCATGATTTCTGTTTGACACTTTCTCAAATCTCTGCTGCCAGATTCTTTCATTTCAGAAATGAGATCTTTGTTTTTCTGAACAATATCATCAATAACCTGATGCCATTTCTTCCCGTGTTCTACAGCTAATGTTTGCATTTCATCACATCTTGAAAATGAATCTGCTATTTTGGACTCGATATGGCTTTCTGCTTCTTCAAACTGAGGAAGGATATCTTCAAGACTAGCAGTGTTTTCTTGTATTTCGTGTTTTGCTGTATCAATGATTTCAGAAAAATCAACAACATCATGACCTTTATGGAGGCCTGTCAAACATTTTATGCAAACTGGTAGATGGCAGTCTCGACAAAATACAGCACATTTCTCAGTTTTGTGAGCTCACAATTTGTAAATTTTAGCTGGAATTTTCTTTCCTTGTATTTGATAATTTCATGTGCGGAGGAAGATGACGTCATATAATGTTTTCCGACGCATTCTTCACATAAGTTTACCTGGCAGGGATTACAGTGAAGCTGAGCGGCTCTCCTGTCACAGAGGTGACACAGGATGACGTCTTGCGCCATTGTTTTCCTGCTGGCCATTGTGGCTCCTTTACTGATGTTTTCTCATATCTAAAAAGAAAAATGACTGAAACTACATTTTATTCATAGATCATTCACTGTCGTTGAAATCAGTGACTTGTTTGGGGCTACTTCATTAATATTCACATAGCAAATTATTTGCTGCATTTTAACGATCGGTAGCCTAAAAAATTTGATCCACTAATCAAAGAGAAGGACATACAATAAAAAATAACTTTGTTCAAACCCAAGTTTTACTGCAATTAAAGACCAGAAGACATTTAATGCAACATCAAGTATAGACCTCTTTAAACTTTTCAGTAAAATGCTAGCTTTAAATCTGTCGTTCAACGGTTCATTTTCCCGACTTCAAAATATTTTTTACATTTTGCTCACCATGCATTATTTCATAGAGACAATATTATACCGTGATTATTCATTCACTAGTATCAATCAAATTTTATGTTTCTCTATCTTTCTAGAATAAATTTCTGTTGTTGATAATGGTGGATCAAGATTTCGACTCAATATCAAATTCTTGATGATAAGGTTATTGTGCAGCATGATAAAAGTGGTTTTTTGACGTATATTTCAGCAGAAATTATTAAGCTATTTGGCCATATTTGGCCATTTTGTTGTTCGAGATCAAAATGTTACTTATGGTTATTTTGATCAAATCTGAAAAAGTCAGTATCATTGAGTAATAAGATATTGAAATCCTTGTTTGACTCTTGCTACCCATTACTTCAATACAGAATTATAAGAAGCTCGTAGTATTTCTTGAATCCATAATTTTTAAGTCTTAATTCTAATGAGTTTCTCATCTAGAAAAAAAATACTTTCAACTTAATTGGTTGAATCTGATTCGTCAAGAAACATTTATTATAAAAATCTATTACATTCTAATCCATGAAATCATGCCCTGCAGCAAGGCAACAGTCAACATTGCTTGATGATGGGTGACATTCCATATTTCAAAATAAATGTTGATTGTGCAGAATTTATGTGTGTATGGTTCAATGTTACAAGTTTGTATATTTAACATTCAGCATGATATAATAAATATATCATGTAGTTGAGGGTAACTTTGAAAATTTCCATCCCTCGAAAACCATTATCAATCGAGGTGCAAATTTTCAACCCGAAAACCATTATCGACAGAGGAGCAAATTTTCACCTCGGCTGTGCCTCGGTTGACAATGGTTTTCGTGGGGTAAAAATTTTCAATGTTACTCTCAATTACATGCAGTATTTATAATAGTGTTGTCAAGATTTCAAGTTATGCTGTTGGATTTGTAAAAAGGACTGTGTCATATGTCTAAAATATTTTTGTATATATTGAAAATAAAAATGTTTATTTTTATGTCTTGTTTACAAAAGTTTACAAAAAAATCATTTTTTTAACGACGGATAAGAAGAAAATATGTCGACCTCGAAATCACCTAGAAAAATAAGGGCATTACATAATGATGTGTATATTGTTCTTTACTAACTTTAATACATGTATTACTAGCTGCAGATCTGTAGCTCTCCGAAAAAAAATATGTTGATAGACCGGAGAGCTACAGTGCCACCCATTGAAAAAAAATGTTTATTTATTGCGCACAAAAAAGTGCGCTCGGTTCTCTATTTATTTCTCCATGTTTTTAAAACTGTAATCTCAAAATATTACTAACCGTGTGTTCCAAGCATATTCTTTCGCCGTTTCCACAACCAAACATTCCTCATAATTGTTGTTAATAGTCCTCCTGACCCTGATATTGTAATCATCGAACATTTTGTTTATTTATACTGCCATTTTGGTTTCAAAAATAATTCGGTCCAATATGCTTCGTTTAGATGTCAACTACGAGAGTACTTGATAGAAGATAAAGGAATTTTTTGAAATCTTTCCTTATTTGCAATTGAGGTAAGAATTTGGAAGAATTAATTCAGAACCGAGCGCACTTTTTTGTGCGCAATAAATATACAGTTAGTATATAGGTCCCTGTTACATCCTTGTCCTAAAAAGAAACAATCTTTACTTTACTATATCTACTTTTGACTTCAATGTTGACAACGTTTCCCTCGATACCTGAAACCATAGACCTGTAATTGCTACCGAATATCCATGTGTATACCTTATAGTATGAAGCCGTGAACCCCTCTATTTACCAGTATGTACATATACGAGGGGTGATCCAAAAAGTAATGTCACAACTTTGATAAAATTGTTATAAATCGACGTAAAACAACAAAATTACACATGATGGAAGCTTTATTTATTTCAAATCAGATCTGAAAAATTCAAAGGAATATGATGTATACTTTCCAAAATATCGGATTTTAAACAATGTGCGTTTATGGTAGTCGCCGCACCTAAATATAACGTCATATGACGGATACGTACCGTCATACTTTTGGGCGCTTCCCTTCGTTTCATTAAAAAATATTGTGATTCGCAAACACTTTCACAAGTTCCACTTTTTTAAAGAGTTCTTGGTACCATCATACACTCAATCCTTTCATAATTAAGCCCTCTGTCAAAATTTTTGAACATGCAGTAGCAAAGACAAAGTAAAACTTAGAAAATCGTATACTCTATACGTCTGTCTTGTTTGAAGTCAGACACCATTGAACGTTTCCGTCCGATCTCCTTTCTTTCGGTCTTTTTGTCCTCTGCTGATCATTCAGTGACCAATCACCCGCCCAAAATTGCTGATACCATCCGGCAATATGTCTCTTATTTAGATTCTTTATTCTGTAAGTCTGATTAATTAACGTAATGGTCGCTTGTGATGATTCCCATATTTTGAAGCAACAAATGCATTACAACTCTTCGAGCCGTTTTTTTTTTCCATTTCGAAAATCCCTTTGTTCAATTCAACAGATTAACCCCCTTCCCCGCAGTCACGCATTTTAACGCATATACAATTTCCTATTTCTAACGCAAAATCGCGCATATACCGTTTCCCCACAATCACGCATTTTCACGCACTTTAAAAAGTTCAATTTATCTTAAATTTAATGCCAATTTCCTTATATTTTATACTCGTAAAAATCTCATAAAATAAGAAAAGTTATTTTTGTATTAAAATATTAAATCATAACATTATTTACGCTAAACTTTACAGAAACATGTACCACGCTATAAGGTGCTTGCGGGGAAATGGTAAATTTCTATTTCTATGACGTGAACTTTACGTGAATGCTGCATAACAGTTCAGCAAGTTGTAAAGAGTTAAACCAACAATGTTTACAGTCACAAATACCAATGCCGTCGTTTAATTTTCAATCAACGATAGAAAATGACAAGAATTGTGTCTTTTTAAAAAAAAAAATTGGGAGATTATGTGCTTTTTAGAATCTTTTAAATGTGTTTGTCTTTTATCATTCTAAAAAAAAAATACACTTTAAAACATGACGTTCCGTTGTGACGCGGCGACACCCCCTATGCTCTATATTTTAAACATCTATAAAATAAATTCAATATAAACATATTATCAAATTAAATTTCAATGTTCATTAGATTTATATCTGTGGATCTTTTGGTATATTGTTTTTAATAATATGAAATTATTATTATATCATTATTATATGAAAACATTGAACCAAATATAAAAGATATGGACACTGTGACATTACTTTTGGATCAACCCTCGTACATGGAGGTTGGAGGTTGAAACAACTTGGGTCGTTACCACGCGGGTCGAACACGGAATCGGAACGTAACCACTCGACACCGTTCATCTAACTTAAAACGAAAGTAAGAATTTTGATAGAAAATGAGAGAAACATCACCTGTATGGTAAGAATTCTCAACGGCTGACTTCGATCATGAACTTGAGAAACTGTTGTTGAACTAGAGTAACATCGAGCCCGATATAGTTTAACTAGAGTGACGTAATTTTTCTATCATAGTTCTACCCTCGTGTTTCCGTTGGTAGAACTATGGTAGGAAAATTACGTCACTCAAGTTAAACTATATCGAGTTCGATTTTACTCTACTTTCAACAACAGTTTACTCGAGTTCGTGATCGAAATCAGCCAATGTGTTTAAGTGCAATTTTGATGTTTCACTTAATCAGCTGTTAATCAGTTTTACAGTTAATATGTTTACGGGTCAAATTAAATCTTCGAGTAAACAATTAACAGTGATTATTATACCTCTATTGATAATACTCGAATTTGATTGGCTGGTAAGCAAACTTTAAAACACAACAATGACTCCAAATGGTACTGTTTACAGCAATAATGACCCCGGAATCATCATTGCACGTGGGATATAATGACCCGGTCATTATTATTAATGACCGCTAAATAATGACCTCTTAATCAAAAAATCCTATTTGAGTGAAGTTAATGCACAAAATAATAATTATTCGAGAAAAACAACATGTTTTTGAAATTGTGCATGGTCTGTTTTGCATTACCATACCGAATACGGTTAAATTTTATCGTTATTACCTAAACGGTTTGCTCATTTCAAAATAACGTTACATTAATTCAGTTCAACGGAATGTAGAAGCGGCTCTTTAAAGAGTTGAATTCTGTGTTAGATTTTGACTGTGTAGAGGAAAAGTAATCCTAGTTATAACAATGATGTCGCTATCAACCAAATATTGTTTTAATCAGTAAATCATGATTCAAAAACTTACACTACTTGTAGACGTCAATGTAAACAACTTCACTATACGGAGTGTAGCGAATCCCGATCCCGATCAAAGAAAGAATTGATAACGGTTAGAGATTCATACTTTTCAATATATATCGGTATAATAAAACAATTGATTACCCCTTGTGAGTTCAACATGGTGAAATAAGGACCCTCGACCTGGCCCACTCGATGACCTGCCCTGACCTCGGCCGCTACGCGGCCTCGGTCAGGTCAGGTCACCTCGTGGGCCAGGTCTCGGGTCCTTATTTCACCATGTTGACCTCAAAAGGGGTAATTAATTGTATATTAAAGCTCATCGTCCCATATAATCTGAGTAGCTATGAAACATGACTTTTAAAAGCACCTCTCGGATTAAAAAGCAGTGCTTTATATTTAAGAGCCTTCAAAACTATTTCCAAAACAGTTTCATTTTTTGAAATCGGTTGAAAAATAAAAAAAGTTATGATATATTTTTGGTTTTCATCTTTTCACATCTTGAAACAGAAAATGTTGCCTTTTTTTTTTAAATTAAAGGGACAAAATCTACTATGCTGCAATTCTTCATTTAATGCAAAGTACTTTACAGTAATTATATAAATAAAAAGATGTATATTTAAATTGTTTTCTAGCGTGTATAATATAGCCTATTATTAACAAGAAAATCAAATACTTTATGGTTGTCAGAATTTTTAAGTTCGAAGTGTGGTAACATTTTCACCCTCTTTTTCATTCTTTGCAAGATAGAAACTTAATATCATGATCAGATATTCTGTGATTGCATGATTAATATCATTATATTCATGTTCAAGATGTAAAATGACTGAAATCTAGATCCAATAATGTCGCATTAACCTACTTTTTCAATACGGATATTGTTTCCCTCAATCAGATGTGATGTACACTATACAAAGCTCTGTTTGATTGTACCGTAATTTCTAAATTTCATTTGAAGTATTGTTGAATTATCTTTTATTTTTATGAAGTAAAACAAATTGATCTGGAGTTTCATGGATAAACTAATGGCTTAAGGGGCAATATCCCTCTGCTCCAAATTTCAAGACTTTTTTTTTAAAATCCAGACATTGATTTTCAGCAACAACTATAGCATTAAATTCAAATGGAAAATAGTTTGAAGTATGAAGCGTTGCTTACTTTTTCAGAAATGAATAATATGTCAAATCATGATGTGAAGAAAATTTGATATGGTAAATAGAAAGATTAATTATTTTTTATCTCACAAGTAAATTTGAAATATGAGGTATATATTAAAATAATATTTACTATCATACCTATCTAATTCCCATTAGAAAACATACTGAAGCGCTGCTTTTTAAATCAGAATAACAAATTGTTTTCTGTGCATGTAAAATAACACGCATTTATACACAAAAGTTGTCGTTCCATTATCGCCCTTGAAAATATTTTTTAATGAAACAAAATATTAATTAAATGTTTATAAACAATACTGCATCTGATATTTCTGTACAATTAAAAGAATTATAATTTAAGAGATAAAGATTTCTCAGTTTACACTGTTTAAAGGAACTGAGTATAAATGTTTTATGTAAACTATTATAAATAATTAATAAATATACTAGCAATAGAAACTACAAATCAACATTTGTACTTTTTAATAGGTTTGGTTGAGTTGACTATAGAATGGTCCTTATGAATGACATTTGTAAACTCTGACATGAAAATTCACTGAATTTCATGACAAAATGTCTGAAGAAAGTTATATCTCTCTTTTCAGAAGAGTTATCTCTCTTATCAGAGGGTTATTCCACCTTAAAAAGAGGGGGTAATAATATTATTAATATGATTATCAACTGACAAGTAAAAGTTATCATTTCTTGAGTGTATTTTTGTATTTAGAAAGCCATCTTCAATTTTTAATACAATTAATGATTTGAACATATTTTATTGTAATATAATTACAAAGGGATTGAATACAATTAATATGAAAAGTGATAAGCTGACACTGTTATTTGTTGAATACCCCCTCCCCCGGTATGACCCCCATCATTGTATGTCACCTTACAAAGTAAAAATAAACTAAATTGTTGAAAGCAAGATATTCACATAGTGTTGTGACCATTTTGCACCTTGCAATTTTCTGGGATCCAGACAGCAAAGGGCAAGTAACCTTATCGGGCAAAAATAGTCAATGTGATCAAACATGATTTGGCATTGAATACAAGGTTTTAAATAATATTTTAGATCAAATTCTCATAGAAATTTATATAATTACTTTACTGTTTTATAAAATTCAGGTCTCCTTGGTGTATATTCTGAAATTCAATTTTTTCTCTCGAAAGAAATATTTCATTTCTATTTTTTTTCCATGAAAATTATGCAAATAATTTATTTTCGTCGATATACACTTGCAGTAATACTTCAAGAATGTTTCTGAAAAACATGTCGTCGTCTCACTGTATCAGTGCGTATCACACAACCACCCTTTTCTTTATTTTTTACACCATTTTTTGACAACAAAATTTTAGCAAATTTTAGAGTTACTGCCCTTTGCTTTTCCATTGCTATAATCAGATAAGGTTTGTGTACACAGGCACTTGACGTTACTTGATAGAAAATGAGAGAAACATCCTGTATGGTAAGAATTCTCAATGTGTTTAAGTACAATTTTGATGTTCCACTTAATCAGTTATACAGTTAATATGTTTACAGGTCAAATTAAATTTTCGAGTAAATAATTAAAGCTCATTGTCCCAGATCTATATAATCAGATAAGGTTTGTGTACACAGGCACTTGACTTTACTTATTTTTCTTTTAATAAAAAAATATACACATACCTAATATTTTTTTTTATTAAAAGAAAAATAAGTAACGTCAGGTGCCTGTGTTTGTGTATTGTTATAAACTTTCCAACTAAGAATGAATAGCACATGATCTGTGAAGTTAATATCTCAATCTAATTAAAATTAGATGTTCCAAGTCTGCTTCTGCTTCTCAAACAGTAGTGGATATAGGACATGTAATTTTCATCAGATTGTTATTATTTATTATTGACTTTTAAGCATACGAATTTCAATATCACCTTATAGAAACACTATTCGGTCGGTTATGATAAAATAGTGAAAAATATAATCATAATTTTAAAGATATTTCAAAAAGGGGGTTTGTCATACATGTATTAATGTTAGTAAAGAACAATACACATCATTGCCCTTATTTTTTCTAGGTCATTTCGAGGTCGCCATATTTTCTTCTCATCTGTCGTTCAAAAAAAAAAATGATTTTTTTGTAAACTTTTGTAAACAAGACATAAGAATAAACATTTTATTTTCAATATAATATACAATAATATTTTAGACAGATATAATTTGACTGATACTAGTAAATGAATAATCACGGTGTAATAATGTTTCTATGAAGTAATGCATGGTGAGCAAAATGTAAAAAGAAAAAAATTGGAAGTTTGGGGAAATGAACGACAGATTTAAAGCTAGCATTTTACTGAAAAGTTTAATGAGGTCTATACTTGATGTTGCATTAAATGTCCTCTGGTCTTTAATTGCAGTAAAACTTGGGTTTGAACAAACTTATTTTTTTTATTGTATGTCCTTCTCTTTGATTAGTGGATCAAATTTTTTAGGCTACCGATCATTAAAATGCAGCAAATAATTTGCTATGTTTATTAGCTCACCTGAGCTTAAAGCTCAAGTGAGCTTTTCTGATCACCCGTTGTCCGTCGTCCGTCCGTCTGTCTGTCTGTCCGTCCGTCCGTCCGTCCGTCTGTAAACTTTTCACATTTTCAACTTCTTCTCAAGAACCACTGGGCCAATTTTAACCAAACATGGTACAAAGCATCCTAGGGTGAAGGGGAATTTAAATTGTAAAAATCAAGGACCAAGTCCCCTTACAAGGGGAGATAATCAAGAAAAGACAAAAATAGGGTGGGGTCATTAAAAAATCTTCTTATCAAGAACCGCTGGGCCAGGAAAGCTGAAACTCATGTGGAAGCATCCTTGGGTAGTGTAGATATTAAATTGTTAAAATCATGACCCCCGGGGGTAGGGCGGGGCCACAATAGGGAATCCAATTTTTACATAGAAATATATAGAACAAATCTTTAAAAATCTTCTTCTCAAGAACCACTGGGCCAGGAAAGCTGAAACTTATGTGAAATTATCCTTGGGTAGTGTAGATATTAAATTGTTAAAATCATGACCCCCGGGGGTAGGGCGGGGCCACAATAGGGAATCCAAGTTTTAAATAGAAATATATAGAACAAACTTTAAAAAATCTTCTTCTGAAGAACCACTGGGCCAGGAAAGCAGAAACTTATGTGGAATTATCCTTGGGTAGTGTAGATATTAAATTGTTAAAATCATGACCCCCGGGGGTAGGGCAGGGCCACAATAGGGAATCCAAGTTTTACATAGAAATATATAGAACAAACTTTAAAAATCTTCTTCTCAAGAACCACTGGGCCAGGAAAGCTGAAACTTATGTGGAATTATCCTTGGGTAATGTAGATATTAAATTGTTAAAATCATGACCCCCGGGGGTAGGGCGGGGCCACAATAGGGAATCCAAATTTAACATAGAAATGTATAGAACAAATCTTTAAAAATCTTCTTCTCAAGAACCACTGGGCCAGGAAAGCTGAAACTTATGTGAAATTATCCTTGGGTAGTGTAGATATTAAATTGTTAAAATCATGACCCCCGGGGGTAGGGGGCCACAATAGGGAATCCAAGTTTTACATAGAAATGTATAGAACAAATCTTTAAAAATCTTCTTCTGAAGAACCACTGGGCCAGGAAAGCTGAAACTTATGTGAAATTATCCTTGGGTAGTGTAGATATTAATTGTTAAAATCATGACCCCTGGGGGTAGGGCAGGGCCACAATAGGGAATCCAAGTTTTACATAGAAATATATAGAACAAATCTTTAAAAATCTTCTTCTGAAGAACCACTGGGCCAGGAAAGCTGAAACTTATGTGGAAGCATCCTTGGGTAGTGTAGATATTAAATTGTTAAATTCATGACCCCTGGGGGTAGGGCGGGGCCACAATAGGGAATCCAAGTTTTACATAGAAATATATAGAACAAACTTTAAAAATCTTCTTCTGAAGAACCACTGAGCCAGGAAAGCTGAAACTTATGTGGAAGAATCCTTGGGTAGTGTAGATATTAAATTGTCAAATTCATGACCCCCGGGGGTAGGGTGGGGCCACAATAGGGAATCCAAGTTTTACTTAGATATACACTGTATTTAGGAAAAATCTTTTTAGAATCTTCTTCTCAAGAACCACTGGGCCAGGAAAGCTGAAACTTGTGTCGAAGCATCCTGGGGTAGTGTAGATTCTAAAGTATTAAAATCATAAAAGGGAAAAGGGTAGTGGGGTACGATAGGTGTAGCAAGAGGGAAAATCTGGTAAAGAACTGCATCACCTAAGTTACTCAGGTGAGCGATGTGGCCCATGGACCTCTTGTATTAATGAAGTAGCCCCAAACAAGTCACTGATTTCAACGACAGTGAATGATCTATGAATAAAATGAAGTTTCAGTCATTTTTCTTTTTAGATATGAGAAAACATCAGTAAAGGAGCCACAATGGCCAGCAGGAAAACAATGGCGCAAGACGTCATCCTGTGTCACCTCTGTGACAGGAGAGCCGCTCAGCTTCACTGTAATCCCTGCCAGGTAAACTTATGTGAAGAATGCGTCGGAAAGCACTTTATGACGTCATCGTCTGCCACACACGAAATCGTCAAATACAAGGAAAGAAAATTCCAGTTAAAATTTACAAATTGCGATGCTCACAAAACTGAGAAATGTACCGTATTTTGTCGAGACTGCAATCTACCAGTTTGCATAAAATGTTTGACAGGGGTCCATAAAGGTCACGATGTTGCTGATTTTTCTGAAATCATTGATACAGCAAAATTCCAAATAGATGAAAACACAGCTATCCTTGAAGATATTCTTCCTCAGTTTGAACAAGCAGACAGACAAGTAGAGTCCAAAATAGCGGATTTATTTTCAAGATGTGATGAAATGCAAACATTAGCCATAGAACATGGGAAGAAATGGCATCAGGTTATTGATGATATTGTTCAGAAAGACAAAGATCTCATTTCTGAAATGAAAGAATCTGGCCTTAGAGATTTAAGAAAGTGTCAAGCAGAAATCAAGGATACAATCCAAGTCTTAATGAAAGCAGTTCAAAAGAACAAGAAGATCATTCAGTCTGTTGATGCAAATGAAATAAATCAATACGAATTACCATCACAAAATTTATACAGAGATATTTTATTGAATGTTGATATAAGACTTCCAATATTTGTCCCCAAGGCACCAGATACAATTCAACTGCATAAACTCTTCGGACAACTGAATGGACCTGTGATTTTACCCCAGATCAGCAAAAGAAAGGCTTCAATCTCAAACAATCGAACGTTATTAGATAAAGCTATTGAAATTAAAACATTTACAATTGAGAACATGTTAAGGAACTTGGCATGCCTTGGAACTGAAGAGGTTTGGATATCATATAGGTTAAAGCCAATCATCCACAGAGTCAACACAAAGGGTGATATACAGGAGACTGTTATATCAAGTTGTCTGGAATGGAATTGTCACCCTAGCAACATTTCGATTTCAAAAAATGGAGAGCTGATGTACACAGATAGAATAAGTGGATCTATTAATATTGTAAGGAGGGGCAAATCTACTACCCTTTTCTCTGTTGAAAAGGAATGGAAACCACTGGGGCTGTGCTGTACGAAATCAGGTGAATTGCTTGTCGCCATGGGTACCATTGACGACAAAAGATACAAGGTAGTGCGCTATAGAGGACGACAAGTAAAACAGGAAATAGAGAAAGATGACCACGGACATTTTTTATTTGGTGTGGGAGACAGAATGTTCTATGTGACGGAGAATTTCAATGGGGACATATGTGTTTCTGATAACAACTCCAGGGCCGTTGTTGTGATTAACCAATCAGGAAAAATACGATTCCGATATAAAGGAATACAAGAGATGGAGAAAGAATTTATTCCATGTGACATTGCTACGGACAGTATGGGTCGTATACTGGTAGGGGATAGCGGGAACAAATGTATCCACATTACTGATCAGGACGGACAGTTTCTCCATAGCATAAGTGGTTATGATATGTTTAGTATTGACGATCTCGGGCGATTATGGGTGGGAAAGTATGGGGGTTATAAAGTGAAAGTAATCAGTTATACCAAACAATAAACAGCAATTATTCTCAGTAGAATTGTCCCCTCTATTTTGTTATGTTACTTTTTACCAAAAGAAACTTTTTGTGTATCTATGAGAATTATGTGAATTAGTACCACTCTATCCAAGGGGCTGCATACCTAAAAGTTAAGACTTTCAATATTTGTTCCCAATCTACCAGATTCAATTCAACTACATTTTGATTTCAAGAAATGGAGATCTGATGTACACAGCTAGAACGAGTAGATCTATTGATATTGCTAAAAAGGGCACATCTACTAATTTGATTTCAGTTCTAAAAGGATGCAAAACGTTAAGGTTGTGCTGTACTAAATTGGTCGAATTGCTTGTCAGTATGCGCAGTAGTGATGGGAAAATATATGATTGTACGTTACAAAGGACAGAAAGTGAAACAGGAGATAGAGAAAGATGACTTTGGAAATTATTTGTTTACTGGAGGAGACAGAATGTTCAATGTGACAGAGAACTCCAATGAGGATATTTGTGTTTCTGAAGGCTCTGCTAAGGTCGTTGTGGTGTTGAGTAAGACAGGGAAACTTCGATACCGATATAAAGGAATAAAAACAATGGAAAAAGTTTATTTCATGTGCCATTGTAACGGACACCATAAGTGGTTGGGATGAAGGAAACAATTGTATCCATATCATTGATCATGACGAACAGTTTCTCCGAAGTCTGAGTTGCTACGATATGTTAGATATTGACGATATCGGGCGACTCTGGGTATGGGAATATATGGGTAATGAAGTGAAGGTCCTTCAGTACACTGAATTGTAAAATATTTTTATTAGAACGGTCGCCTCAATTCCAGAGAATTTGTCCATCTTATCACAATGATAAAAAATTTACTTAACTGTAACACAAAAGTAACACAATTCTGTATTTTTGAGAAAGGAATAATAACTATAAATACAGTGTATTTTGAAAATACTGCAATCTGTCAACTGTATGAAGAATATGAACTGAAAATAGTTGTCTGTTCATTTTTACCTCACCTCAACGAAGTTGGGGGAGCTTATGTAATACCCTCGGCGTCGCCGTCGGTGTCGGCGTCCCAGGTTAAGTTTTTTTCTTTTAAAGTACTTCTATGTCCTATATTGATTAGACATGCATGGAAGATGCTTCTAGTGTTTTTCATTGTAACAGTCAAAGTTTCAGATGCTGCAATTTCAGCAAAGGAATGTTATGATACAAAGGAAAGGAATGGATGATACATCTAAGGATGCACATTACCGGGCTTGCTTCGAATGCTGAATCTGACCTACATTTTCCAGTTGAATAAACAGGTTAATGTTTTTGGTGCAGGTCTCATTTCCAAGTAACTATAAGCCCTATGTTGACCAAACTTGCATGGATCAACATCTAAGGATGCACACTACCAGGCTTGCTTCGGATGCTGAATCTGACCTACATTTTCCAGTTGAGTGAACAGGTTAAAGTTTAAGGTGCAGGTTACATTTTTTAAGATACTATGAGCCCTATAATGACCAAACTTGCATGGATGATACATCTAAGGATGCATGCTACCAGACCTACTTTAGATGCTGGATCAGACCTACATTTACCGGATGAATGAACAGGATAAAGTTTTTGGTGCAGGTTTCATTTCCAAGTAACTATAAGCTCTATGTTGACCAAACTTGCATGGATGATACATCTAAGGATGCACATTACCAGGCTTGCTTCGGATGCTGTATCTGACCTACATTATCCGGTTGAGTGAACAGGTTAAAGTTTTTGATGCAGGTTTTATTTCTAAGTTACTATGAGCCCTATAATGATTTAGTGTAAATCACTTTTTATTCGCGAGAACTTTATTTTCGCGTTATTACGCGAGACAGTGTGCTCGCGAAAATTTAATTCTCGCGTATAATAGTATTCCTTAAGATTATATAGACCAATAACCACAATTCGCGAAAATTTCTTCTCGCTAATTAAGAGTCGATGACTATCTCGCGAAAATAAGGTGTCGCGAAAATTTAGTGATCTACAGTAACTTGCATGGATGATACATCTTAGGATGCATACTACCAGGCTTGCTTCGGATGCTGAATATGACCTACATTTTGTGGATGAGTGAAAAGATTAATTTTTGATGCAGATTTCATTTCCAAGTAACTATGAGTACTATAATGAGCAAACTTGCATGGACGATACATTTTAGGATACACACTAATGTACTCAGTACTTGCTTCGGATTCTGAATCCGAGATACATTTTTCAGATAATGGACCAGGTAAAAGTTATGGGTGCAGGTCTATTACCAAAAACTATAAGGCCTATATAAAATTGTATGAACCAAACTTGCACAAATGATGCATTAAGGGATGAAAACTCCCAAATTTGCTTCAGATGCTGGATTTTAATTACATTTTCATGAAAAAGAACTAGTTTGAAGGTTTTATAAAGGTCTATTCCAAAGTATCAGATCAAAATTGCATAAATATTTTCATTTTGGGATGTACACTTTTTGTTGGTTTTTAATTGTTTGACTTTGCCTTACTTAAAGACAGCATTCGTTGAGGTGAGCTCTGTAATCTCTGATAACCTATGTTTAAGCTCTACTAGTGAGAGACCAGAAGAGCTTATGCGATAGTAATGCGTCCGTTTTCAGTCCGTCCGTCCGTCCGTCTGTCTGTAAACTATTTTTCAAAATGCTACTCCTCCTACAGTTTTGGTCTGATTTCAATATACGAGGGGTGTTCAATAAATAATGTCATTAGCTCGATTACATACAGCATAGTAGTCATATGACATAAATCTTGACTATTTCTCATTATTGAATCTTTAATGAATTTATAACAGTTTATGTGACCACTTTTCATCACATAGTTTTATGGTGAGAAGCTGGGAAACAAGGGCTACTCGAGACACTGCATTATAAATGAATGGTAAAGAATCAGTAAACTAGAGTGCAAATAAAAGCAACATTAAAGCTGCTGTAAAACTTGTTAAAAATCCCAAAGAAATATTCACTGAAATATGCGACATTTACAGCAATCGATGCCTGTTTTATAGACAAATTAGCAGGTGGATTTCAAAGATAAAAAATTATATAATGGGCATCAAAAATGGGTACCCTCCTTGTCAACAAAAATTATAACAACTTATGTACTGTTTGCCAAATTTCAACAAATAATATTTGATGTTGTATGATTGACTTTAAGACACATAGCAAATTTGATATACATCATATCGGGAGTAGTTTACACTGTTTTTAAGAAACGTCTGACAGAAATTAAGCTTGGTATTCTAAGGTCACCCTGTATTTTGAAAAATTAGTGAAAACGACAGCGTGTACAAAAGTCTTAACAATTATTTTAAAATATCAGTAATTGTAATATTCCAGGTTTGTTTTATATTCAAACAGATATATGAACATGAATCTATTGCTCAAAACCATTAAAACAAAATCCACCCTAAGATGTACTTGATAAAAACGGCGAAGGTCTGTCAAGAGCAAAGGTATGCAAGAGCACAAAACAGATTTATATGCAATTTTCTTAAATATTAGTGGTATTATTGTTCAAATTCGTATTCGGGGAGACAGTTTAATATCTGGAGGTGTATACAAAGCAGTTTTTTTGGCAAAGAAATCGAAAGGTTTCTCAGAGAATGGACCCAGAATCAGGAATCCACTACATTGAATTTCTTCACGACAGCGTTTAAATCCGCATGCCCTAAAGAGTAAATGGGTTTACGGAATAAACAGAAAGTTAATGTTTTTCACCTTAACAATGTTTGCCAGATCTTTGACTTTTTGACTTGTTTCTATTTCCAAACTTGAATAAAACACCTTTCAGAAGGAAAAAACAAGTCCAGGAAATCATCAGATCTGCCATTTTCTAGTATACTAAGGGTCATACCCAAAAATAAGTTCTAAAAACAATCAGAAAATGGATAAAAAATTTTGCGGACATGTGTTTGAATTAAAATAGATTAATAAGTAAAATCATGAAGACTAAATCATTGAAAAGCGTCGTTTGCTTCTTTCTGAGCCCCAATGACATTATTTATTGAACGCCCCTCGTAACTTGACACACAAGTAGACTACACTAAGATACATAATTTTATGCATCGGTTTTTGATTTCGATGAACGTTTTGCCGTGGTTACTAAAAATGGAAATTTTATGAGATACTTTTATAATGCTATTCCTCTTACAGTTTTGTTCTGATTTCAATATAGCTTGGCACACAAGTAGAATACACTAAGATACATAATTCTGTGTATCGGATTTTGATTTTGATAAAAGGTGTTGCCCTGGTTACTAAAAATGAAAATTTCTTTGAAATACTTTTACAATGCTACTCCTCCTACAGTTTTGGTCTGATTTCAATATAATTTGGCACACAAGTAGACTTATTAAGATACATAATTCTGTGTTTCGGAATTTTTATTTTGATAAACGGTGTTGCCCTGGTTACTAAAAATGAAAATTTCTGTGAAATACTTTTAATCCTGCTACAGTTTTGGTCTGATTTTAATATAATATGGCATATAAGTAGACTACACTACAATATATAATTCTGTTTATCGGTTTTTGATTTCAATGCCTTTCATTTATTCTATTGTATCATAAGCTTTGTAACTTATTTTTGAGGAAAATTATATTCCTCTCTTAATAGGTAATGCTAGTACATGTGCTACATAGAGCAATATCGAGCCGCTATTGGTAATTATTACTGCAATAGCAGATGTACAACCAAGGCAGTGTGAAATATTATATCATATGAAGGATATGGAGGTAACGAACGGTATTCAATCTCAAATCTACTAATTTAATCTCATTGGGAAAAGGTTGGGAGCCAATAGGGCTATGCTGTACCAAATCAGACGTATTGTTTGTTAGTATGCGAAACAGTGACACCAAATGCTATCAAATTTTACGCTACAAAGGACGCAAGGTGGTACACAAGATAGAGAAAGCTTATTGCCAAAAATAAAAGTTTTGCTTAATCTATGAGAATTGTGTGCAATCTCAACGTCTATAAAACGATACAAAATAGGAGCAGAGCAAACACGGACTCCAAAACGTCCGAGGTGGGATCAGGTGCCATAGAGGAGTGAGCTTCCCCTACTGACCGGTCACACCCGCCGTGTGCTCCATGTCATGATCGGGAAATAACGGGAAATTTCGTCGTCAATTCAGTGTATAAATAATGAACTGACAATTATTATGAAAAACGTCAGTCAGCATTTGACTCAATGATAAATTGTATTTGCTGACAAGGTCAATGTATCGACCATAGAACTTACGAAATGATGACCTTAAACGAGACTGTTGAAATTCTTGTTTCATCATTTTCTTTGTCAATAATATACCCTGTTTTAGAAATTGTTCATACGTAAAACAGGCTCTTGCGTATCGAACCAACTGAGATATATAAATTCCGTATGCAGGTGATGAAGTTATATTGCTGCATAAATAAGGGAAGTTGACGATAGAAATGTTAAAGTCATCAGGATTATCATAGAGCTTGGTTGTTAGATTACCATTAACATCTTTTTGCAAGTAAATTATTTGAATATAAAACAGATGTGTCAGAATCTGTGTTATCTTTTGTTTCAAAATCCCCAAGATAACATAAGAATGAAAATTAGCAATGTTAATTCATAATACGTCGTCAATATATTTAAATGTCGAGTTGAAGGCTATATGGCATCGCACTTTGAAAAAATTACGCACTTTAAAAAAATATCAAAGTGTCTTAAAATTGGGACAAAATCAACGCACTTTGAATTTTTCTTTTTTCAAAGTGCGTAGAATTTGGGACAACATTAAGGCACTTTGTAAATTTTTTTCAAAGTGCGTTGAAAGTGTACATCAACATTTTTACCATGGGGGAACTTAACGCACTTTGAAAAAATATAGTTCAAATAAAACTTCCAGACTTTGATTTTAGTTATAAACAGCATTGTTTCCTTATATTTCTTTCGAAAATTAGATGAATTGATCTATCTTCATCGAGAAATAAGCGACAGGTAGAATGACCCTCAACTAATTTCCTTATTTTTCCTGACCAAATATATAAGTATTTATAATTCTCTCAATAACTTTAAGTTAACGTAAAATAATGAAAAAAATTAATCATACGTATAATCTAAGTCTGGAAGTTTTATTTGAAATATATTTTTTCAGAGTGCGTTGTGGCAACACACTTTGAAAAAAAATTTCAAAGTGCGTTAAAATTGGGACAAAATCAACGCACTTTGAAATTTTTTTTCAAAGTGTGTTAAATTTCGGACATACTCAACGCACTTTGAAATTTTTTTTCAAAGTGCGTTAAGAGTGTACATACCCTTTTTTTACCATGTGGAGATTTAACGCACTTTGAAAAAAAATATGTATAAAACAAAAATTATAGACTTAGATTTTAGTAATTGAGAGAATTAATTTGTAATAATTATATTTTTCGAAAACCGCTTTAATTTACATGTATTGATTTACTTTCAGTGAGAACAAGAAGATGGGTATATAGAGGGTCTCTAAGTCAAACTCTTTTTTCCTTTACTTAGTCGTCGGTAGCAAATAGTGCCCCCCCCCCCAAGGTAAGCCCCAAATTTTAATGTCATTATGTATATCTTTGCAAAACATTTGTGTGTAGACCCCCCATTCTACCGATGCCCATGCTACACCCAAATTAATGTATTTGCATAAATGGTATGACGATGAAAACTTTCAATAAATTTTAGTTTACATTAAATGCATGCAAACTGGAAAAAATTAAGTACAGTAAAACATTTAAGAGAGAAAGAATTTTCAAAGTAAGGAAAAATCAAAATCGCTCACTTTCACATCCGGAGGTGACCTTATTACCGAAAAGTTATCCAACAGGTTCAATCATTTATCACACCTAAGATTTTCAAGAATATTAACCAAGACATACACATTTTTTTCAAAGTGCGTTAATATGGTCGATATCAACACACTTTGAAGAGAAATTTTATTTTTTCAAAGTGCGTTGATTTGGTTCCAAATTTGGCTAATGGTACTTTGCGGAACGAAACGGAACGGAACGGAACCAGTTGTGGGGCACCCTAGGGGGGATATGAATATATTATATATGATAAAAAATATATTATAAAAGCTAATATAATAAGTTACTTTATGACAAATTATTCTGCCATTTTATATCTTGGGAAACCAACCAAAAAGAAGTGTCAAGTGTCTGAAGTAGAGGACCATGAAATAAAATGTCTATAAGTGATGAATTATTTTGTCGTTGAGTTTTTGATCTGCCGTGTCAAGTGTAGTGACTATGTGAACTGTTTTGAATGAGAGACGTACACCTATCATTAATGTAAAAAATTATTAATGCTTTTCCTTCAAAGCTTACTGTCAATAGCTTATTATCAAAAGAATATCCTTTATGTGCCGTCTAAACGTAAAGAGAGTTGTCGCGCTTTGCCAGTATGGTCATCTCTGGTTCCGTTTCGTTCCGCTAAATACCAATATCCGTGTGGGTATTAGTATTTAGCGAAACGGAACGAAACACAGTTAAGTTGGAATAAGATGATACACATACAAGCATTTTGTTGTTATTCATTTCATATCATCTTTTTATTTATTAAAAATTAAATTTAGGGGAAAAAATAAAATAGGAAGAATGTAATTCATCCATCATATATCCAGCATAATAAAAGGAGTTTTGCAGAAGAAATTCATCCATCATATATCCAGCATAATAAAGCATATTTTTTACCTTTCAGACTTCTTCAAAAGTTTTGTCTTTATATCAGTTATGTATACAAATACAATCGCAGGCCTTGATGTTGATAGGAAAACGTAAATACCATCTACTAGTATCTTCAACTAAATTGATATGCAAAATAAGTTTAACATAGATCTTAAAACGCGTGATTTGCAATTTGCTGTATGCTAACAAATATGTTTACTACCTGAACCTTGATCGATATCTCAAATATTCAGTTCTGCGCTAATAAGAAAAGAAACACACACAACAGGTTCCGTTCCGTTTCGCAAAATACCATTATCCACTACAATATTAGTACTTTGCGAAACGAAACGGAAAGGAACTACAATATCAAGGGTTTTAAAACTCTGTTAATGAACGACATGAGATTTTTTTTGCCCTGTAAGGATTTGAATTTAAAAATCACGCTCAGCAAGAAAATTAATTTGACCGGCGACAGTCCGAAAAATTCTTGTTTTCTTTACATACAGTCAAAGAAAAGGTTTTTTTAACGTTTCATTTCTGTAAGCATATTAAACACTATTTATATTAGAAAAGAAGAGGAAAGAAAAGTATTTCAAAATGATCAAATCTTGTTCCGTTCCGTTCCGCAAATTACCAATATCCACACGGGTATCGGTACTTTGCGGAACGAAACGGAACCACATCTTCTCATTTGAAGAGAAAAAAAACAAGAACCAACCAAAAACAACATAAATCTGCCGTAGTATTCATAGGAATATTTCAAAATTATTTTACCTGATAGAACAAGTCATTTTTGATTAAAGAGATATATGACATTCACGTAACAACTTATTTCTTCATATATTTATTTCATTGTTACAATTTTGCTGAGGTTCGTTTAGTTCCGCTGATCATGAATACTAGTACTAATTTCTGTAGTGACTATGTGAACTGTATTGAATGAGAGACGTACACATATCACTGATGTAAAAAGTTATTGCTTTTCTTTCAAAGTTTATTGTCAATAGCTTATTCTCCTTCACCACAAAGTCACGTGGGTATCACGTGAGATATGCAAGCCTACTCCCAGATCAGTTGCGCGTTTATTCCCAGATCGAGCAGAAGTGTTTTTTCATTGGATGTAATTATTAATTGAATTTGGATATCTGAACAATGTCAGTGTTACAAAAACTTTCTGACGAGTTTGGAATTAGTACCTAAACCTTGAAATTGAGCAGTTTGCTCCGCCCACAAGAACTGATTCTGATGATGGAATAATTAATACATTTAAACGCATTAGTACTTTTTGTCGCACATTTTGTCGACAATGCAGAATTTTCATACCTTATTTTTTTTTCTAACATCAGTAATAATTCTCAACATTGATTGAGAGAGAGAGAGAGAGAGAGAAAGGGAGGGAGGGATAAATCAAACGTAAAAGATTTTTGTACTTTGTTTTAACAGTAATTGCTTGACAGTACGGGCTTATCTAAAATAAAAGTATAATATAATAGGTTCTAGGGCATTATTATCACACTGAAGCTGTCAACTGTGACCATTAAAATTTTTTGTTGGTTCATATGTTAGAAAAATGCGTGCTTATCGCAGAATTCTCCGTTATATACCAGAATTCTGTAATTTCTTGCAGACATGAAGACTTCAAGACAGTAGATTTATCGGTTTCACACGGTTGTTTTCTTGTTCTGTCTTTAATGCGATAACCCTTTACATTTCACCATTTTAATGGAATGCAGACATTTTATCTGAAAAATTGAAACTTATAAAAATTATATATAGTACATACCTGGTAGTTAAATACATATTAAATCCAAACAAAAATTATGAATTGGACTAAAAACACATCAGATTTGTGTTTCTAACTGCATGATACTCTCCGCTTCAGAAAGATGGAATGGTTGCATTTTCGATAACATATAATGCGTATTAGAACACATGAATAGAAAAATACTTTGTCTCAAATTGAAAAGAAAATTATATTGGAAAGAGGGGAATATTTAAAAGTATTCCATGTCTGTGCGTGATTCAATCAAATAGTTCATTCCGGCAAGCTTGGATCTCCCTAAAATGTCGGAAAGGAAAATTGCGATAATCTAAGATGTGGTTCCGTTTCGTTCCGCAAAGTACCGATATCCGTGTGGATATTGGTAATTTGCGGAACGGAACGGAACAAGATTTGGTCATTTTGAAACAGTGTTTCTTTCCTCTTCTTTTCAAATATAAATGGTGTTTAACTTACAGAAAATGAAAAGTTAACAAAACTTTTTGTTTGATTGTATTTAAAAAAAAAGAATTTTTAGGACTGTCGTCAAAATAATTTTAATGCTGAGCATGATTTTCATTTCAATTCCTTACAGGACACAAAACTTATCTCACGTCGTTCATTAACAGAGTTTTAAAACTGTCACAGAGCAATCACCCAAGTTAATTAATTGTAAATGAGAGAGTTAGAAGTTCTGATAGGTTACAGGTGTGCGGCGCAGGCGTTGTAGCCCTGTATCCCAAGAGTGTGATTTTAGCTTGTTAGAGAGAAAGAGAGGGAGAATTATAATTTGTTTATTTGTCATTTCTGTTATCGATGTTTATTGTGCGTGATAGAGTTCTGAGAGATGAAAGTGAGCATTAGATTGATTTGTGTGAGAAAGTGGGCCCTGGGAACATGTGTGAGAGAGAGGAGTACAAGTCTGAAAGTCAATGAGTGTGGACGTGTCTTTTTATTGTGAACATTGTGATTTCTTATAGATATATCCTGTGTTGTAAATATGTAAATAAATGATGTAAATAAAAACAATCGTCATTATTAACCATTATTGAGGAACCCCGTCACAAAACCTTTGATATAATAGTTCCGCTCCGTTTCGCAAAGTACTAATATTGTAGTGGATAATGGTATTTTGCGAAACGGAACGGAACCTGTTGTGTGTGTTTCTTTTCTTATTAGCGCAGAACTGAATATTTAAGATATCGATCAAGATTCAGGTAGTAAACATATTTGTTAGCATACAGCAAATTGCAAATCACGCGTTTTAAGATCTACCTTTACATAATAATGTTAAACTTATTTTGCATATCGATTTAATTGAAGACAGAGAGATTGTATTTACAACAAGGCCTGCGATTGTATTTGTACATATAACTGATATAAAGACAAGACTTTTGAAGAAGTTTGAAAGGTTAATAAAATATGCTTTATTATGCTGGATATATGATGGATGAATTATTTCCTCTTCAAACATCCTTGTCTCATATATTTCTTTCCCCTGAATTTATGATGATTGAAAGGATGGGATGAAATGAATAACAACAAAATGCTTGTATGTTTATCATCCCATTCCAACTTAACTGTGTTTCGTTCCGTTTCGCTAAATACTAATACCCACACGGATAATGGTATTTAGCGGAACGAAACGGAACCAGAGATGACCATACTGGCAAAGCGCGACAACTCTCTTTTCCTTTAGACTGCACATGAACGACATTTTTTTCATAATAATCTATTGACAGTAAACTTTGAAGGCAAAGCATTAATAATATTTTATATCAGTGATAGGTGTACGTCTCTCATTAAAAACAGTTCACAAAGTCACTACAGAAATAATTAGTAGTATTCAGCGGAACTAAACAAATCTCAGCAAAACTAAAACACAATGGAATAAATATATGAAGAAATAAGTTGTTACGTCAATGTCATATATTTTCCTTTAATTAAAAATGACTTGTTCTCTCAGTTAAACTAATTTTGGAATATTCTGATTTACCCAGGATTCATGAAAGCTAAAAAATTGGTTGATGAATACTACGGCAGATTTAGGTTGTTTTTGGTTGGTTCTTGTTTTTTTCTCTTCAAATAAAAAGATGTGGTTCCGTTTCGTTCCGCAAAGTACCGATATCCGTGTGGATATTGGTAATTTGCGGAACGGAACGGAACAACATTTGATCATTTTGAAACACTTTTTCTTGCCTCTTCTTTTCAAATATAAATGGTATTTAACTTACAGAAAATGAAAAATTAACAAAACTTTTTGTTTAATTGTATTTTCAAAAAAAAAGAAGAAGAATTTTTAGGACTGTCGTCAAAATAATTTCAATGCTGAGCATGATTTTCATTTCAATTCCTTACAGGACACAAAACTTATCTCACGTCGTTCATTAACAGAGTTTTAAAACCTTTGATATAATAGTTCCGTTCCGTTTCGCAAAGTACTAATATTGTAGTGGATAATGGTATTTTGCGAAACGGAACGGAACCTGTTGTGTGTGTTTCTTTTCTTATTAGCGCAGAACTGAATATTTAAGATATCGATCAAGGTTCAGGTAGTAAACATATTTGTTAGCATACAGCAAATTGCAAATCACGCGTTTTAAGATCTACCTTTACATAATAATAAAGTTAAACTTATTTTGCATATCGATTTAGTTGAAGACAGAGAGATGGTATTTACGTTTTCCTATCAACATCAAGGCCTGCGATTGTATAAAGACAAGACTTTTGAAGAAGCTTGAAAGGTTAAAAAAAAAGATATGCTTTATTATGCTGGATATATGATGGATGATATACTTTCCTCTTCAAACATCCTTGTCTCTTATATTTCTTTCCCCCTGAAATTTTGATTATAAAAAAGATGAGATGAAATGAAATACATAAAATGCTTGTATGTGTATCATCTTATTCCAACTTAACTGTGTTTCGTTCCGTTTCGCTAAATACTAATACCCACACGGATATTGGTATTTAGCGGAATGAAACGGAACCAGAGAATGACCATACTGGCAAAGCGCGACAACTCTCTTTACCTTTAGACTGCACATGAACGACATTCTTTTCATAATAATCTATTGTCAGTAAACTTTGAAGGAAAAGCATTAATACTTTTTTTTAAATCATTGATAGGTATACGTCTCTCATTCAAAACAGTTCACATAGTTACTACACATGACACAGCAGATCAAAAACTTAACGGCAGAATAATTCATAACTTATAGACATTTTATTTTATGGTCCTCTACTTCAGACACTTGACACTTTCTTTGGTTGGTTTCTTAAGATATAAAATGGCAGAATAATTTGTAATAAAGTAACTTATTATATTCATTTTCATTATATATAATATATTCATATTTATCCCCCCCCTTAGGGTGCCCCACAACTGGTTCCGTTCCGTTCCGTTTCGTTCCGCAAAGTACCATTAGCCCCAAATTTAACGCACTTTGAACAAAATTTTCAAAGTGCGTAATTTTTCAAAGTGCGTTGTAACAGTGCGTTAAGTGCCTCCATGGTAAAAATGTTGATGTACACTTTCAACGCACTTTGAAAAAAATTTACAAAGTGCCTTAATGTCCCAAGTTTGACGCCCTTTGGGAAAAAAAATTCAAAGTCCGTTGATTTTGTCCCAATTTTAAGGCACTTTGAATTTTTTTCAAAGTGCGTAATTTTTTCAAAGTGCGATGCCACATAGCCTTCAACTCGACATTTAGATATATTGACGACGTATTGTCAATTAACAATGCTAATTTTCATTCTTATGTCGATATGATATATCTTGGGGATTTTGAAATAAACGATACCACAGAGTCTGACATATCTGTTTTATATTCAGATAATTTACTTGCAAAAAGACGTTAATGGTAATCTAACAACCAAGCTCTATGATAATCCTGATGACTTTTACTTTTCTATCGTCAACTTCCCTTACTTTTGCAGCAATATAACTTCATCACCTGCATACGGAGTTTATATATATGTCAGTTGATTCGACCTTGTCAGCAAATACAATTTATCGTCGAGTCAAATGCTGACTGACATTTTTCAATTGTCAGTTCATTATCTATACACTGAATTGTTTGCAATGTTCATGTTCACAACCAGAACCATAGACAAAGAACCAGTGCAACCAACTGTATGGGTTTTTGAAACATCAACAGGTCTTGCTATATCATGGGTTGCATCTTTTGCAACCAGTTTTAAACATGCATGCAAGAAATATATCTGGGAAAATATTCGCAATCTTATAATCATGAATTAATTGATGCTTCAACAAACCGTATATTCATAAGAAAAATAGCATTATTTTTACCTCAGTAACCAGTATATCAAATTGAACTTGGTTGAATAATGAAGGGATCTGGGAATGTTGCCCTACAATATGGCAGCTAGGGGAAATAACTCTTAGACAAAATATGTCACAGGGAAAGGGTCTATATGTAGTTCTGGCACACATGTATATTGTCCATTTTGAAATCATGAATTTATATTAATAATCTTTAAGATTAGCAGTTTTCAAAAAATATTAATAGACTGCCATATGATATTACTAATGTATAATGACATGACAGAGAGTAAATTCAGCCAGGAGAAAGACTTCCAGTGAAAAAAAATTGTTTTAAAAGTTTATTGTAAAATATAGAAGTGTCTCCTGTTTTAATGTACACATGATATCTTTATGTTGTTTGTAATAAATATATTAATAAATAACAAACTACAAAAATGATATATACATGTATATAAATATTTACACAATGGATTTCAGATCTATATCACCTACTGTACATCAAGCTGCCTTTTTGAGTAGTAATAATTATCAATGAAATCAATTGAACATAAAGACAAATAATCCACAAATTGATAATTTGTTTTCAAATCCTACCATAAAGCTTTTTTTCATCAAAACAGAAATAAACTGCTTCGTCCAAGTAATGCTCTTCATTTTCAAATGACTCGCATGCTTATATTATTTGTATTTACAATGAATATGACATTTATCACAATATATTCAGGTATTGGTTATGATTGATAATTACTTCATTGCTTGAATGAATTTAATGCAATATTTCCGAAACAAAGTATTACTGTTCAATGGTAAAAAAGAGGAATAAAAACAATGACTTTGAAATTTGGAAGATAGAAAATCTACAAAAATGATCATTTACTGATGATCAAAATGGAGAAAGCACCTTCTTTAAATATCCAAATTCTAATTATGGTTGCCATTTAAAAAGATCAAAAAGGGAAATATTTTTCAAATGTGCAATATACTAGTATCTGATCAGAACAAAAAAGCATCAATGTACACAGGAATATCAAATATGAAAAGTCATACAAGAAAAAATATTTTGAACCTTAATTATTTTTGCAGAAATATGATCTTTCTACCAATATACGAGGGGTTATCAAAAAGTTCATGGACTAGCACCATAAAATTAAAACTTTGTCAGCTACATCAATGAATTTTAACACATTTAGTAAACAATTTTTTTTTTAAACTATAGAATAAACCAAATATCAGAAGTTTTACTCTTTACTCAAAATTGTTAATGTCTAGGCGGCACAAACTCCCAACTTGACGGTTTTTACTTGAGTGTAATTGAGAAAAACTGACATTTCATTCAAAAACTTTTTAATAACCTCCTTGTAATATTGAAAAGTTTAAAAAATTTCACAAATTACTGGATATATTGTGAACAACATTTCTTACAAATCATTGGAGGCAATGACATGAAATAACTATTACATAAATACATTTGGTTTTCCCATAACAATAAAAAAAGCATGATTATGGCATTATTGTCAACAAATATGATTGGACGGTATTATTAGATTTTATAAATATCACAGGATATCCTTGAGTCACCAGATTGAGGCTCAAACTGTCTGTTAAGCAATTAAAAAAGGAGATTCAATGACAATATTAAAACTTAATACATGTAGAAGAAGGCTATGAATATTGCATGTTCTGGATTTCATCAAGTGTATAGGGTCTTATGATCAGTACAATAGCATTCAAATATAATATTGATTAAACGACTTTCAAAAATTGCTTTGAGCTTCAACAAAATCTTAACAAGACAAGAAAAAATAAATATAAAATCCACAACAGTTCAGATCAATAGCAGTTCAAATTCAATAGGAATACATTTCTCTGCGTGAATTTTACACTAATAGGATTGGTTGTGGTCAAATAATTGTAACAGTAGAAACATCTCTTTCAGTCTACAGAGATGGCCTTTACAGTCAGAAAGTTGTACAGCAAGTCCATTTCTAGTCCTCTTAGTGTGACAAGGTTAAAGGTTAAAGGTTAGACCTCAGAAATCAGTGAAGCATTGTCAGATTGTTCCCAGGATACAAGGAGTCTGTAGATTTGGTTCCACGGGATTTCTGCAGTGAACAGGTCCAGTCCAAAGACTATTTCTACCTACATAGCTATTAATAGCTACCTAGGTACCTAGGTATTTAAAACTACCCAAAGTAGCTATTTTTAGCTACTTTTTATAATTTCTGCATTTTGCGGCACATAGACTAAACGGCGCAACATGTTGAATGCCATATCTTTTAATAAAGTCACACTAATAATGAATACAAAATTTTGGCCAAAAATTGATTACTTCCTGAATCAGCACTTTTACATTAGTTTCTACATGTTCTATGCAAAATTGATAATATATGAAGTAATCATTTTTTGGCCAATTTTTTGTCATATCCATCATCAGTGTGACTGTATCAAGAAATTTTGTGCTAACCATGTTGCGCCGTTCCTGTTGTTGGCTACAAAATGCAAGTAAAGCAGAAAGTAGGTAAAAATAGCTACTTTGGGTAGTTTTAGATACCTAGGTAGCTATTAATAGCTACGTAGGTAGAAATAGTCTTTGGACTGGACCTGGTGAAGTTCCGGTTTGCTCGGCTGTCATAGGTACACCCTAGAATTGAGAGAAAATTGAAGTTATCAGATTATATGTTATTACAATAAGGCAATAATAAGTTTTGTCTGAGACTGCCAATTATTTTTACAGTTTTATAAAAGAAGGTCATCAGTTTTGTCCAATAAATTAATTAAACGTGTATAAATAATAAATTAATAATTCATGATCAAGCAAAGGGGACTACTATATAAGGATCCCTTTGCAATAATAAATCGGTCACCATGGGGATACTTTGGAGTTTCGTGTTTGTGTCCTTTGTAGATTTGTATTGTTTAATTTTTTGTTAGATTGTATATTGATTGTTTATTGTATCGAGAATTTTTCACTCATATGTAGACGTCACCGTATGCCGGTGAAGGGCTTCAAATTTCGACCTTTACTCGGCACTTAAGGCCATTGAGCAGTGAGGGATCTTTATCGTGCCAACGCCTGCCGCTTAGACGGGGCCTCGGTTTTTAAGGTTTCATCCGAAGGACCCGCAACTCTCACTTCAAAGTGCCGAGAACATGGCGAAGGAACAGTTGCTATCCACTTTTTATCGACTTAGGTCAGTCGCGGCCGAGATACGAACTCACGACCTCCCGATCACGGAGAGAGCGATCTACCGACTGAGCTACCGTGAACGGTTTTTTTTTTTGTTGTTAGAAAGATCACTTTTAGTTATCTTCTCCCTTTTTATTTCACCCCTCACACTCACACACGAAATGATCATACCTGTTTGACAATTATATTTTCGCCATAGCAGTATTATAAATCAAGTTTCCAAATTAATATTAAAATATTAATTACAACAATTCATTTCTTTTAACCTAATTCCTCCCATTACAGTTAGGTAGGAATTCAGCAAAAGTAAAATAATAAAGTAAAATGGCATGGATTGTTTAATGAGTTTGTTTCATTTAATCAGTGAAACATTTTCTAAACAATAATTGCTGTTTTGGGGGTCTGTATGATGATTTAGAGGAGTAACGAAATACTAGTATATGGAGATAACGAATAATTTCGAGATAAAATCCATTAAACAATACAAAATAGGAGCAGCGCAAATACGGACCTGCAAAACATCAGATGGGATCAAGTGCCATGGAGGAGTGAGCATCCCTTCCAGACCGGTCACACCCACCATTTGCTCCATGTTATAATCGGGAAATAACGAAAAAATCAATGTGTAGGTAATGGCCTAACAATCAGTATGACAAAAGTTAGTCCGCATGTGACTTTATAATCAATCATTTTATCAACCACAGAACTTACGAAATAATTTCTTTACGAAACTGTTAATATTCTTGCTTAATCAACTTGTTTGCCAATAACTTACCACGTTTTAGAAATTGTTCATACGTAAAAGCTCTTCCGTATCAAATCAACTGAGAAATATAAACTCTGTATGCAGGACGGTATCCATCAAAATGATCTCAAAAATAAAACAATAACTGAATAATATTCACAAACATGTATTTCTTCGATTCTTCTATTTTCCAACGAATGTTAACACAATCATGCCGCGCTATACTATTTAAGCTAATGGTGATACATGGTCATCTTTCACTATTTCATCCAATCTGAAAAAAGTACTTATTTTTTATTTGTTTAAAATGTCTCTTTCTAAAAACAATGTACAAAATATTCTCTTCTGGCAATAGTCGATATTATTTTTACAGCTGTCAAATTGTAATTACAGTAGGCTACATATGGCAAGTATTATTGCAATTCTCAGCAATTTACAATTAAAATGACTAAATTATACGTCAGCTGCGTTCAAAATATAAATGTAAATTCTGAAAATAAGGGACATTTTAGATGGTATTTAGGGGACAGTTATTCGGTATATTTGAGAACTTTTACTTCTTTTTTCCAAAACGCACCCAACCACAGTCGCCCGAGATCGTCAATGCTTATTGTATCGTAAGAAATCAGACTCTGAAGAAAATGTCCGTCCT
>NW_026927995.1:0-32795 GCF_032062105.1 Saccostrea cuccullata | reverse complement strand
TGATAAAATAGTAACATAAAGTATTAGGAAGTCAGCATTAGCCTTGAATGTAAGCATTTGTATCTCTGCATAGATACCTTAAAGTATATAATCGAAGACCTCGGTATCTAAATGTTTGTATTTGGAAAATCCAGTTTTAACAAATGACTCCAAAGGATTAAAACAGGTTTCTCTACTACATAAATCAGGCTTAATGTAGCTGTAGAATCGTAGCTCTCTAACTCAAAAAAAATCGGACAGGGAAACCCGATTTATTTGTCCAACCCGAGAGCTGCAATGTAGGATTAACATGTATACGTATAATTAGTTATGTTACTCATCGCAAAAAAAATGATTTTATAAATAAGTGTATTTATTAATATCATTCCACACACTTTGAACTATATTAAGTCATTTTTTAAACTACAGATTCACGTTGTGGTCAGCCATATTATACGTCAGGTATAATATATGTGAACTGACCGAGTTGTGAGAAATTTATTATAGATAGTGGGTTTAACGTAAAGCTTGATAAACCACAATATAAAATGTCTAGAAGGAGAAGTACCACCCACGATAGGGCAACGTGCTTTCTTCGTCCAACAATTAATGTGAAGTTTGTAACGAAGGACAGCAGTACTCTGATGACAAGCATTTGCCTTAAACAGCAGATTTTTGTTCATTAATTAATAATTCAAATATTGCGCAATAGGATCTTCCTTGTATTCTTTTTTAGTTCTCTTGAACTTAAAAATCAACAACATGAAAAAAAAATTTAAAAATTAATTTATGTACAGCTGAAATCTCAAAATCAAACATAAATAAATGTTTATAATTTTCAATGTAAAACATTTGACTTTAATTAGTTTTGCTTTTACTCTGCTTTCTAGAACAAGACTAGAAATACGTGAGCAATGAGCTCACTAAATGATACCCCCGCCTCTCATATGTTTATGGCTAAGTCCATAGTTTGCTCTGGGAGATCCGAAATAAGTGTCCAGTCAATAAGAAAAATAGGAGGTGCACAACTGTATTACATAGTATGCTATAAAGAATCTAAGAAAGTATCATTACATAACCTGGTCCCACCTCTGATTTTGGAGGTCCGAGTTTTTTTTCTGCTCCTAATTTGTATTGTTTTATGGACTTTTGATCTTGAATACTGTTTGTTATCTCCATATGTTTCATTCAGTAGTATAGGAGGAGTTGCGGAGAAGAGATGGGTACCCTTCAATATTATAGAAAGAATAGTCGTGTCCATGTTTTGCTCTGGGAAACCCAAAATATGTTTCCGATCAAAAAGTAAAATAAGAGATGCACAATGGCACTATGTAACAAAGATTCTGTGAACGTCTCATTTAATTTCATTCAGTGGTAAATGAGGAGTTGCGGATAAGAGATGGCCGATGGATACCCAAAAGCGTAACGGACGGACATCCCGATCACTATATACCCTCCCACTTTTCAAGCAGGGAGTACAATGATTGTTAGTTTTAAAATCGATCATATCTACAGTACATTTAAAACACACTTAAAATTCAGTATTTTATCAACTTCAAACCAAGATTGTTTTTTTTCTTCCAAAAAAAAATCACGTTATTTAACCACATATGTCCAACGGGAATGCTGAAAAAGTTGTTTGTCAAAAGACATGATAATTTGATATCGAACACTATACCAAATATTCCACATCCGGACAACATCAATTTCTACGCAAGGGCGAGCATGCGCCTGAGGAGGTGGACAGTCCACGCGAACCGACAAAACCACCGTGCGTTCTCTACCTAGAACTGTAAAATTTATTATTGTCATTAAGAACAGGTGTATTTTACAACAGTTGTTACGCTTCTCAACAGATTAACACATGCATGACCTTTTAATTACAGCTGTCTTCCACAACACGGAATTCTTGATTTTTGATAAATCATATTTGTATTGCACATAAGAAAGCAAAGAAGATTTGTATATGAAAAATACATACTTTTTTCATAAAAATTATCATCCATAAATAAAAAGTACACAACAATTGATATTGCCGTTCTTAAGAAATTCTTTTAAAAAGTGGTCGAAACTGTACTTGACGATGGTTACCTGCAAGGAAACAGATTATGGGTAAAAAAATGTAAATTACGAGTTAGATACATCAAGCATGCGAGGAAAGTGATCGCACATTTCCTCTGCAAAATTGTTTTCGACATCTTGGAGTGCTCTTTTGTGACAGAACATGTTTAACTTTTTCATTTTAAAAAAAAAATGAATAAAGAAATTGTAACAAGCTATCGCAGAATAAATAGTTATTTATTAGAATATGTAGATCTTATATTTCTTGAAATTAATTTAACGAAGAGCAACATTTCTTCGTATTTTTAGATGAGACTCATGCATATACAGTGTATATTTAGAAATTAAGATACTTAATCTTTACTGGAGACTACAAACAGCATTTAACTTAAAGTTACACTAAAAAGAAAAAAAATCAATCAGTAATACTATACTAAAATAAAAAAAATGTATTACACTAAAAAAGAAAAAAAGAGACATTAAAATGAATTAATAAATATTGTGAAGCAACATTCAGCGTTCACATTACCCCCACTCCCCCCATCCGCAAATAGACGTTTTTCAGTCAATCAGTTAGTACATGTACCTACTATAAGAAATAACTACAGTACATATTTACTATACTATACAAAAATTAAAAATTAATTCCTCAATGAAACTATTACATAGCATGTGTAGTGAATAATTTAGATGTTTTGATTATAGAATTCATGAATATGTCTGCCAAGATATAAAATATATGCATATTACATGTACATATGTGATCGCATTAGATTAAAGAAATCGTTTAGTATAAGCATAGACATAATTTATGTATGCTATAACTTAATTTTAAGATGAATAAAATGTTGTTCTTACATAACACTGAGTTTGGTATTTTACATACGTAATTATTTGTGAAAGGGAGTTATCTAATTCAAAGCTGGTCGACAGTGTTATGTCAAGATCAACCGCTGGCTATAACAAAAAATGGTAACATCTGCAGTAAATCGCTGATCTGTCTTAATCTGAAAATCAAATAATTAATATTTTTTATTTGAATTGTTTCTACTTTTTTTGATATTGTAATGGTAATAATACTTTCTGAAGAAAATTGTGTTGAATAGTTTAAGCTTAAAAAAGAAATGTTTTGCCAAATTAACATTGACAATGATAAAAACAAACAACGAACACAGGAATAAGACAAAATGAACACAATAAGGGGGGAAATAGATAAAGGAAAGCTTCTTAATTTCTAGGAGTAAAATAAAAAAAAAACATTTCCTGTTTAAACATTAAATTTTGAAGACATGCATAAAAATACTCTTCTGGAGTGCCAGAAAAGCAAAAGTATCGAATGACTAATAATGAGACCGAAAATTCAGTCTGGCAAACACACTTTTTTACTCATTCAAATTATTAGTCACAAACATATTTTAATAGAGAATAAAATTTAATTAAACTATTTCACCTTGGCCATAATCGTGATTATGTTAATGAGAACGAGTTACAACTAAAAACAGTAAATACGTCATCTAGGAGTTTTACGTTCTCGGAATCCCCGCATTCTCGAGCGCTGATTGGTTAATTAATTATTTACTCGTGTTTTCTGACGGACGTTAACATCTATCATCGTAAGCTGTCCGCTCCCACGAAACTGTATATATACAAAGACGAACTAGCCTACCTGAATCAGACATTCAGCGACAAGTTACTATTAACCATGGCTCCTCTTAGTATTCTTGTTACACTTCTTCTCTGCAGTTTCACAGTAAATGGTATGTATCTTAAGAATTAACTAAAGAACTTTATCAATGAAAAGAAAAAAATCTTTCAAAAATTTTAAATAGACGGCAAAATTTTTCAAGTGTTTTAATTTTTTTTTCCCCAATTATTCTTCATGGTTTAGTTTTAATGAATTTAAATCTTAATATATGTAGGAGTCATTACTAATGAATTGAACTTGGTTTTCAATGTTGCAAAAATAATATTATTTGAATTTCGTATGTTTAAAATGATTTCATCCTCATTCTTTCAGGTCAGGACATGTTTTCCCCGTGGTTATGGAGAGCATTCCCCACCTGTCCACATTTAATGTGTGAGGCCATTCCAGAAAACATCCCAGAATTCTGTATTGTACCCGGAAATCTCATGTTCCAGGGCTACACGATCTGTAAAAGTTGTGACTTTGTAATTCCGGAATGTTTACCAACAAACGAAAACTTACCAACAGAATCAGGTGCCGTACCTTCACCAGTGGGATCACCAGCCTTAAGACCTGGAATGGCTCCACAACCAGCGGGGGTGCTGCCTTGTTTACACATTTCTTGTCCCTCCCTTACCTCAGTGAACAGGTCATGTATCAAAGAGGGGAACGTCATCGAATTTAACGGTGCCCAGTGCAGGGGTTGCGATATTGTGGACCCATTATGTGAGGGCTTAAATCTCGACATCTGTCCCAATCACATTGTGGACTGCACAGGTGTTCCTAGTTCAGCACCTAAAAAATGCATCGACCAGAGTGTAATTCAGTATAATAATCGGCCCTGCTTGTCGTGTCCATTTCTGAAAACCACTGAGCCAGGTTGTAACACGCCGGAATTAAGGCGTTGCCCCGGATTACCCTGTGCTGATACCTCTAAAATACCAAGTACATGTTTGAAAGAAGGTCGTATGGTCGTGTTGGGCTCATCTCAGTGTCAGCTCTGTCCGGAAATCGATCCATTCTGTCCGGATCTAAATCTAGCGGTGTGTCCTCATCAATCTTCAGGGTGCGCCAGCCTTCCCGCAGGAATTCCAAAAGAATGTATCGACCAAGAAGTCATTGTTTATCAAAATAACAACTGTCTCACCTGCCCAAAAATTAAACCAGCCATGGCTTGCAGTCAGTATATACCAAGATCTAGTCCACAGGTCCAGCTTTGTCCGGAATCCTTCTGTCCACCACTCACTGGGATTCCACAAAACTGCATCAAAGAGGGCGAACTCTCCAGCTTTGAAGGAGTTCCTTGTAAAAAGTGTCCAATCATCGACCCCTTCTGCCCAGGACTTAACCTACAAATTTGCCAAAATCATATTTTAGACTGTTGGGGAGCACCACGAAATGCCCCTAACCGTTGTAAGTCCCAATCTGTCATCTCCTTTGAAAATCGTGCATGTTTAACATGCCCCTACTTCAAAACCGAAGAACCTGGATGTATAGAGGAAACCTACAACATGTGTCCAGGAATCCAGTGCCCGGATGTTAAAGGAGTGCCCTATCGCTGTTTACGGCAACGATCCCAGGATGTGGGACAAGAGTGCTCAACACAATGTCCAGAAAGACTTGCAATCCCCGGATGCCCACCAGCACCAAGGCGGCCAAATCTTTCGCCTGCTACACCAGCTCCACCAGCACCGAGCGGGCCATTCAACCCACGTCTCTGCCCAGCTATCATGTGTCCTGATAACCCACGTTTAAGAAATGTCCCTGAGTCCTGTATCAGAAATGGATTTATTCAAGGCTTGAACGGTCAGCAATGTCCCGGATGTCCAGAGATTGACCCTGCATGTCAACAACAAGAACAGCCGCTTCAGATTTGTGAAAACCTTCGTTCCTCGTGCACACCGATTCCTCAAGGGTTACCATCAAGGTGTTACGAACAAGGAGTTGCGACTTACAACGGACAAAGATGCCTGATGTGTCCCGATATTCTGCCTCAATGTATGAGATTTAATGCTTTGAACTAACTTCCTTTAATTGTATAGATATTTGAAATTACCTTAAGAAATCCAATATCTGTGTATATATATTTGTGTTTGTTTCACTTTTGCTTCATCTATAAATCATTTTAATCATTTCTTTTACATTCTTATCTTCGTTTTTATATTATTTATTTATGCTTGTTTTACATGCGATGTGATTTTGTTTTTTTATGATACAAATTGAATAAAAACTTAAAACATTTTGAATATTGTGTGCTTTTTAAAATATTAGGAAACGGGATTCCTTCAAAATCATCACTTTCAAGACTAGTATACAAAAAAGTAAGCGAATCTAGAAATTATCACATAATATAGTGGATGGCAAATCTAGGTGTACTGTAAAAAAACGATTTAGTTAAGTACACTTAACATCATGAAATAAAAGAATGAACTTTCCCTAAAGTATGAACTGGAAAAAAAATTATTTCCACGGGAAATGTAACTGATTTAATTATTTATAATAATGAATCGGATATTTGATTAAGAAGGACCGCTGCTATCATAAATTTTACTTGGATTCCTGAAGTATAAACAACATACCTTACGTATGACCCCTAGAAAACCCCTGTCATGTGTAACCGATGTACTGACCCTGCAGCTATTATTTATCATCAGCTTGTTTTTTAACGATACAAATCAGACCTATCATTACACCATATGATGAAATACTACTCCAATGATGTTGTCATACCCAGTAATACTTGTGTATCGACAACTTAGTAAATATTTTTACCTTTCTCACCAGAATATAAACTGCTTATAGTCTGACCTAATAGAAATAGGAATTTGATGTGTGTGGCGAATTTTCGTCTTTATGACATTTTGACGAACTCATGTGTCAGAAATGGCTTCCGTGTATATTTTTACGACATTTACTTACAAATTGTAGGTGACGTGTATTTTCATAGTGCCCATCACAGGATGAATTTTATGCGTCTGCTCACCACCTTATGGGGGCACTGGAAAGTATACATATCTACATTTCAAGGCCGTAAAGTTAGTAGGCTCAATTTTATAGTGAGGCAATGGATCTGGGGCCAATCAGGTCCCAGGCAGGTCTATGGTAATTTCTGATGAGGGTTTTCAGGAGGGGGAGTTCCTGAAACTTAGGCTTTATAAATTAAAGACTTGATCTTTGAATTTTTTGTTACGTTTTTAATTGTCGCCCACGGAGCGGTGGTTTGAGCGATTACTCTGTTGTCACGCAGTAAGGAGTTGATTCTTACGTCGCAGGGTCGAATCCTAATGCAGAATGTGGAGACCAGTCCTTCGGACGAGACCTAAAAACTATAGTTCTCATTTCGCAGTATGATATAAAAAGTATACTGGCAAGAGAAAATCCCTCACTGCTCAATGACCATGGCTGCTGAGCTCTAAAATTTGCAGCCCTTCGCAGTCAATTGTTGGCGACTCAGTACGAGTGAAAAATTTCGGAAGAAAACAAATATTTTATTATTTTTACATGCGTTCTAAATAATAACAATAAACACGCACCTTTTGAGATGATCTCTTTAATTTAATTGAAACAAAATTTTAAATTAAGGACATACGCAACGTACCTTACCTATTGATAATTTTTCAAGACATTTTCAATTTCAGATGAAAGTACCATCAGATGTTCATAAACAAAAAATCAGCATGCATTGGCAGTATTTTTGGAAGATATTAATAAATGCAAAAAATTGCATTTTTCAAAAAAAAAAAAAAAAAAAAAAAAAATACAAAAATTACAAAACATAAATTTCAGATTTTTTCCCCACAAAAATCTGTTTTACAAGAGGTGCAAACTTTCGCCAGATACAAATCCATATATAGACATTAAAGTATTGCACACAGGTCCTTCGTTTATTGGAAATCTTCAACTCTAGGGAAGAACCCAATAATGTTCAAACTACGTTGCATATGACCTTAAATACTATTAATGGATTTAGTAGTAAAACAGACATAAGGTGAAAGAAAACCCCCCCCTTTTTTTTTTAACTTTTCAGAAATAATACTCTAAATTGTTAGTGAGACAGTTTCCTCACTTGTCTCAATAGTAGTTACGGCATTGCATTTTTATTTTTAACAGAAATGGATGAAATTATGAAAATATACACATATTTCCACTTTCGTATCTACATTCAGCGAAAAAAAAAATCAGATTTATTTTTCAAACATGAAAGATTAAATTACTTAAACTTCATGGAAGTCGGTAAGAATTGTTTTTATCTCTAAATGAATGAAATAATGGACACCGGTCCATCGGATGAGACGGTATAATCCAATATCCCGCGTCGCAGTAGGTACTGGCATGAAAAAGATCCACCACTGCTCAATGGCCCTAAGTGCCGAACATGGTCATTTGCAGCTCTTCACGACGGCTAAATATATGAGTGAAAAATTCTTGAGAGGGACATTAAACAACATACTAACAAACAGACATAAGATGACATTCCTTGCGGCCATGCGCTTTTTCTTCGATCGCTCATCGAATGTCTTCTGGTTTGGTTTACGAGTTTCAAAAGAGCTTCATTCAAAATCATAACATAACGGTCAACTTAGCACCTACATTGTAAGTATCTTTCTCTATTGAAGGGACACTAAGTTTAGTCTCCAAATCTTAAGACACAAATTTCAGTGCAAAAAGGTTATATTTATTAAATGTACTGTAGCACCAAAAGATGCATATTTACCCCCATTTTTTGATATGATTTTTAATTAAGCTACGTGTGTAGAATCTAAAAGTATACTTGAAAAAAAAGTTTTAGACTTTAAATATCAGGAGCCAACCTTGTTAAAACAAAGGATCGTAAAAAGTTTTGTAACGTTTTTACAAAGAACAAATGATTAACTATTGGGTCCGCTTAGGATTCCTTCCTAAGAATCACGTTTATAATATAAATCAAACAAACTTTAATAACAATGGCGAACAACTGACTGAATTCACTATATATATATTTTTCCTCTGTCCTATCTGGATAATGATTAGAAAACTATAAACCGAACAATAACAAAGAATCACTAATAATCAAATATAAAGTTATATCACTGTAGTTGCAGACTGAGTGGTTTAACCAACTATTCTGTTGTTTCCCGACACAGTCTGCAACTACCTAAAAACACACTCTAAAAGTCACTGAGACACCTTTATTAAAAGTCACCAAGACACTACCCTAAGTCACCAAGACACTATAGTCACTGAGACACACTATTAAGGAACTAGGTTCCTGAGCTGAGTGGTCTAACGAACAATTCTGTTGTTTCCCGACACAGCCCAAGAACCTAGTCCAGGAGGTGTTACTCGAACGATGATTAACGACCAAGTAACCAATTACTTCATGGGTGTCTGTATTTATACTGTTTCTACTTACTGATGATTGGTTAATAATTCGCAAACTCTGATTGGCTAATTATCAAATGATTCTATTGGACGATTTCAAAGGCATTTCGATCCACTATAATTATTCTATTTCATTACAGTTTTCAGAATGGAATAAAACAATCAGAAATTGCAGAAAGTGCCTAGGACTAAACCGATGTACAGTTTATGCAGTGATATTTAAAGCGATATCAGGAACGGGGTTCGATAGAGAAGAAGACTGGAGAGGGGAGAAAGAAAAACTTAGTGTGCAGGACGAACGATCATTTTGAGGTTAGTAAAACACATCGTGTCGAACCCGAAAAAGAAATTACTGCCAGATCCAAACAGTTTCGGGGAAATACTGTTTCAGATTAAGTAACTGTGAAAAGATGTTTGTTTCGAAATAAATATCACAGACGAGTCATAAGAAAAAACATAAGAAACCGAGATGTGAACATTAAAAGACGTGTAGAGCGAGCTAGGGGGATAAGGCATTGGAAATTTGATGGGGACTGGAATCGTGTTCTTATTCGCGTGTAGACATGATGGAGACCCGGAGAGGAGTGAATGACGCAATGCATTAGTCCCGGTCGTGGTGCAAGGGTTTGTCTAATGATTTGGGGGTGTATCTGGAATGGGCCAAGTATTCTGACAGTTGTCAATGGCAATAGCAATGCTGAAAAGTACAGGGTAATAATTGATAATGAACTGTGGCCAGTTGTTGCCCAGCATTTTCCACAGAATGACTTTATTTTTCAAGACGACACTGCGCCAGTGCATCGCGCAAGGATTGTGCTAAATTGCAAAACTGAAAATAATATTCAGTTATGTTGTGGACTGCCCAATCTCCGGATGCTAAAATAATTGATAAATGTTGGTTTTTGTTGAAAAATCAGCTTAGGAAATGTGCGAACAAAATTACCAGCGCAGCGGACCTCGAACAAGAAACTGTGAGAATATGGACCACTGTCCCCATTCATTATAATACGGAACCTTTACAGATCACTTCCACAACGAATGATCATGATTATTAGATCAAGGTGTATGCCACAATATATTAGGTTAGTTCCCTTTATACCAATCGATTTAAAGTGCAGAAGTCGCTGTTTAGCTCACCTGAGCCGAAGGCTCAAGTGAGCTTTTCTGATCAAAATTTGTCCGTTGTCTGTCGTTGTTGTCGTAGTAAACATTTCACATTTTCATCTTCTTCTCAAGAACCACTGGGCCAATTTCAACCAAACTTGCCACAAAGTATCCTTGGGTAAATGGGATTCAAATTTGTTCAAATGAAGGGGCAGGCCTTTTTCCAAGGGGATATAATTATGAACTAATGAAAAATTAATTATATCGTTTAAAAATCTTCTCCAGAACCACTGGACCAGGAAAGATGAAACTCATGTGGAAACATCATCAGGCAGTGTAGATTCAATTTTGTTCAAATCTTGACCCCCTGGGTAGGGCCTTGCCACAATGGCCAATCACAAGTTTACATAGGAATATATAGGAAAAATCTTTTAAGAATCTTCGCCAGAACCACTAGGCCAGGAAAAATGAAACTCATGTGGAAGCATCCTCAGATAGTGTAGATTCAAGTTTGTTCAAATCTAACCCTGGAGGTAGGGCGGGGCCACAATAGCTGATCAAAGTTTTATGGGAATATATAGGACAAATCTTCTCCAGAACCACTGGGCCAGGAAAGATAAAACTCGTGTGGAAGCATCCTCAGGTAGTGTAAATTCAATTTTACTTACATAGAAATATATAGAAAAAATCTTTAAAAATCTTCCATCCAGAACCACCGAGCCAGGAAAGATCAAACTCATGTGGAAGCATCCTCAGGTAGTGTAGATTCAATTTTGTTCAAATCATGACCCCCGGGGTAGGGCGGGGCCACAATGGCTTATCAAAGTTTAACATAGGAATATATAGGATTTTTCTTTAATCTTCTTCTCCAGAACCACTGGGCCAGAAAAAATTAAACTTATATGGAAATATCCTCAGGTAGTGTAGATTCAATTTTGTTCAATGACCCCCGGGGGTAGGGCCGGGCCACAACTGACGATCAAAGATTTACATAGGAATATAGAGGAAAAATCTTTGAAAATCTTCTTCTCAAGAACCACTGGGCCAGGAAATATGAAACTTATGTGAAAACATTTTCAGGTAGTATACCAGCAGATTCAAGTTTGTTCTAATCATGACCCCCAGGGGTAGGGCGGGGCCGCAATGGACGATAAAAGTTTTCCAAAGGAATGACTACATCGGAACTTTTTTAACTCTTCTTGTGAAGAACCACAAAGCCATGATTCCTCATATCTTTATGTAAGCATCCTTACGTAGTGCAGTACAGTAGATATGGCATTCTTAAAACGTGTTAATTTCAGCGTTTTTTATTTTTATTTTAATGAGTATATTCAGATACACCTAGTAAAACATATAATAATATATGTCCACAACTTTTAAAATTTAATTTCAATTTTTTTTTTAGTTTTAACAGGCTAAAATTAATGAATTGTTTGAGTTTTTCAGATTTTAAAGTGCAGTTTACTTTTGATTTGCGAAATTCTAACTGTGTTTCACAAAGTTGCCTTTCGCATACGCTTCTGTGAAAACATGAATAAAAGCTAATCGGACAGACGCAATTAATACATATATCAAAAATGTTCTGTGATAATGTTCAATATATAGGTTGCAATTTATCAAAGATATGAGGAAAATGACCAACATAGGTATGTACATGTAAATGAAGAATTTGATCTCAGTGATTCTAGTCTGTTTGCTGGAATATTATTCATGTTTTAAATCATGAAGTTGAGAAAGGATATTTTTACAGGTACTTGACGAAGAAGGCCGTGTATTTTGTAAAGTAAAACATTCCAAGATAATAGAAACGTGAACATTTGTGTAAAGTTGTATTTGTTCTGAATAAGGCATATCGCAAAGATTAAATTAACCTATATTCGCTTTGAATGAAAATGACGAATAGTGACGATAATAAAAATTCTACAAACATTGAACGTATATAAATCTGTTAAAATGGCAAAAACACGGACCCTGTAAATCACAGAGGTGGGATCAGATGTCTTGCAGGAGGAAGCATCCCCTGTTGACCAACACATCCGCCGTGTGCTAATTTACTAGTATTGATCAAGAAGAGAGAACATTCCGTAGTCAAATTTAATACAAACGTTAAACAAAAGCTTTACAATTCATACGACATACATTATTCAAAATACAATCTCATAGTAGGTTGGGTTTGCTTACAAGGTCATTAAATCGACCATAGAACATAAAGCACATCCAAAATTTGAACAAATAAAAATTACTAGTATATAAAACAGTCGATACGGCAACATCTTTTGCAACATATACTTTCTTTTAGGAAATAATATACCGTTTGTTTCAGTGCTCATAATTCTTCTGACAGTGCTGTTAAGAAGCTGTGACTCAGAATGGACATGGGTAAACGATTACGATCAACATTTCCGATTTGAGTGTACAATGGGTCAATACCTAAGCGGCGTGCAGAGTGCTTTCAGCGACTATCACCATGACCGAAAATTTAGAGTTCAATGTACCCCTGATTATCGGTCCTATATTCATTACTCCTACTGCAGTTGGACAGGTATTCGAACCAAAGGTTTATCGCGTAACATCATGAAAAATACCCAGAAGAATTGTTCTTTGTTTGCTAAATATTTTCTGTTGCAGATTATGCTAATGAAATGGACATGCCTTTAATTTTTCAATGCCGAGACGGGGGACTTATAAGCGGAATAGAGAGTTTCCATGACAACGACTTCGAGGACAGAAAGTTTAAATTTAAATGTTGTCATTATAAATGTAAGTAGACAATATGTATGTTCCTATTTATGCTATTGTCATCTGTCAAAATGCTTTCTCTCATTTTCTAAAAAAGTGTTCACGTTATGTTGAAGGTTTTTTTTTTGTTTTTAAATTTTAAGTGATAAGACACTACAATACTCAGAGTAAGAGAATTTATCATTTAATGTCAAAAAAGAAAAATAACTAATGATTTTTTTTCTGGCTTTGTTGTTCAAATGTATATTATATTCAAATCTTTTCAGTCATTGGCCACTCTCTGTTTTAGCAATTAAGTATGGATTTTTTTTCATAAATTAAGCTTAAGTTATAATTTAATAAATGTTCAGCTGAAAATTCAATTGATAGGTTTATTTTTCATTATAATAAGATTTTTTTTTTAATGTGATGGAATTCTCATTGCTTCCTATTTAAAACAAGCAGGTGGATATAAGTACAAAAAGTAAATTTCAAATTATATTTGCTGCCACCTACAGAGTGAAAATTCAATGTAGCAGGACTAAACATCACAATTTGGACCATATTTTTTTATTCTAGATTAACAACATGTATATTCCTTTGAAGCATCCTTAATATTAAAAACACACAGGTAGCCGCCAAGACAGACCAATTCTTATGATATCGTTATCATTTTAAGATCGTGTTTCCTACAAAAATATGAGTGCAAGCTAAACATATATCTTTCATTCCAATAGAAAATTGTCGTTTGTTGTACATTTTAGATCTAATTTGAAGTACAGAAAGTAATGTAAAAAACTAATTGAAAGGCTAATTTAGATTTTCCCCGACAGATATGTGTACATACGACTGCTTCTACACAGGATGGTTGAACTCATTTGGAGCATATTACAGTTATGAAGTTCCACATAACCATTTCGTGAGAGGAATTGTCAGTTTACATAATAATGTCCCAGAGTGAGTAATGTTGTGATTTTATATTTTTGCAGCATTGAAAAAGCTCTTTTTTATTGGCACAATTAATATTTATTTCCAGTCTAATAAAATAACAACCCGTTTAGTTTTTTTTCTTTCAAATTTTAGCCTTTGTTTTTTTTTTCCTCCCAAAATTTGATAACGAATTATTTCGTCTATATAATCAACAAGTGTGACTGGTTGACAGGGATACTTACGCCACTTACGCACTTAATCTCTCTTCTGAAAGAGCGATATATGGTAAGTGTCTCAATTGGCCCCTTAAAATGAATATCTTAATTTTACTTTATATGTAGCTTTAATTTGTACAGCTATATATGCGACTCTTATTGGTCAATTTCATTTCGATCAAAATGCTGTTATTTTAGAAATATGACATCATAAAAATATCGTTTTCCCGCCATTTTAGCATATTTTGTATAAAACTGCCTATTTTCAAGCAGTTTTTCTTCCAGAAAATATAGAGCGCAGCCTAGAACAAGATTTATATTTTTACCAAAGATGTATCTATCCAATACTAATTAGTGACAGAAAAATTATGCATGTTCTATACTGCGCTCTATGTTTCCCATAAGAAAAATCATCAAGAAAAAGGCATATTTTTGGCTTTTTTGTTAGATAGCAAAAAAAGTACTATTTCTAATGTCATTTACAGCTAGTGAGTGCATATAATTGTGAAAAATATATTGGAAATATTTCTAATATAATCTCTTCTACAAAATAAATATCAATTAAACATATTTGAATGTCATTTTAAAATGTTGATTTTTAGGGGGCCAAAATTGGCTCTTATCATATATACTCCTTTAAATGGGTTCATATGCTATACTCTGATCAGAGAATCGTTTTGTTCAGTTTATTTTTTAGATGATCACTGTTATTTCCCCCAGTTTTAAAGAAAGATGAGGTAAAATAATAAGGGTTTCCTCGTACAGTCACGTGATATAGTGCTGCAAAAAGTAAAAAAAGAGTTGAAATGTCTATGGATCTACAACGTGAAGGGGGTTCATTTTATATAATAAATTAAACGTATTCGAGACAATGAAAGTCATCAATAAAAACACAACCCCTCTCAAATATATTCAGCATATGTTTAAACTACATCATTAAAAATGCTAACGCTTAATCGCTTAATTAAACAAATCAAATCCTTCTAATTTTTTTTAGAGACAGAGTCTTTGATTTTGAAGTATGTTCCATTAACTTTGATTGTGACCACACTTCTCCGACAACTACCACATCTACCACCACCACCACCACCCCCAGACCTACCACCGCCAGAACCACTTATGACGTGTTTCTGCTTTCCATGGTGCATGGAGACCCCCAGAAGTCTGTGCCGATCTTAGGAAGAAGGTCACGTGCATAAAATCTTCGCAAAAATTCTATACTTAGAAAATAAATTTACCAGAAATTATCTAAAACTATTTTTAACAAAATATAAAACCCATGCTTTCAAGTTTTTCTTTCAATTTTCCCTCTGCTTGTGGTCTTAGAATTCAAGTGAGTAAATGTTTTTTTTTTACATAGGTTATTTTAATTAGAGAGTATGGGAATATATACTCAAAGGAAAAGGAAAAGAGGCAAAAATACTGGTATGCAAATTACTGAAAGTCACCAATTGTGCTATTGTGGCTCGTGAGCTCGTCAACTTTGTTTCCGATCTCTCACTTACACAGGTACACATGTGCGAAGTGTATCTAATTTTTCAGCATGTTAACCGCAAGCCCAACAAAACTAGAGTTTTCAAGACTTTCCCTTAAAAATCATATTATCCTACCCGACTCCATAAAGTTCATTTTCCAGAAACCGAATATCTCTGGGACTATTGATTGTTTGTTCTTTAATGTCTTGTGTGACAATTCACTCAGAGCCATTGAACAATCAGGGATCTTGATCATGCCAACGCCTGCCGTGACCAAGGGCTTCCGTTTTTAAGGTCTTATCTTTTCAATCACTGGCATTTGTTTTGTTTATGGGACATCCCTACTTATCTTCACCACAAATAAGTAGGGGTTGCCACGTTTACGAAACACAATAATTATTAGTAAAAGAAAAATAAGTAGGGGTGCCCCATAAGTCCCTGTGCTTTCAATTCAAATGCCGAGCTCTTGGAGCGGTAGTTTCTAATTTTATTGGCTTAAGTCAGTCGTGGCCGGGGCTTCCGATTTCACCCTCTCTGGGACTCAACGAGTTTTGAAGGCGTTGGCATATTTTAGCTTCTCTCGACCGATGTCTTTTTAAGAATTGATTATAATAACGAGAAAGTTGATGAACTCTATGCAATGAGAACGAAGGCTGTGTTAGATGCACAGCGGAAGCATGGGAGACATTTTTTATTACTTTTGGGTACTTTTACAAAACCATAATTTATCTGTTAAAATCATATGAGATTTTGGCTTTACGTTGAAGAGAGATAAACTTTAATTCAACAAAACAATGCTGAAAAATACATTCGAAAAATTAACATTAAATCACCTTCAAAATTTACCCCGCAAAAATGCACACTACTGGACTTGCTTCGGATGCATGATCTGAAGTAAATTTTCCAGATTAGAGAGGAGGTTAGTTTTTGGAGCAGTTGTTTATAAAAGAGACTACAGCTCCTACGTTAATCAAATCAATTTGCAATAAAGATTCCTTTATTGATGCACTAAGTTGCGTTAAATGCTGGATTTGACCTATATTTTCCAAATTGAAGTTTTTAAATAAAGTTATTACGAAGAAACAGTAAGGTTTATCACAACCAAACCTACAGGGATGAGGCATCAAGGGGATTAACACTCTCACAATTGCTTCAGATGCTGCATTTGGCTTAAATGCAAGCCCAATCAGAGGAAAATTGCATACATTTTGCATTGAGGGAAGAACTCCACCAGAATACATATTAGAATGGGACTTGGTTTTACAACTTTGTTTGAAGTAAAAAGTTAAATCTCCAATTACCTATTTGTTCCTTTGTAAGAATAAAACAATATCGAAACTCCAAAACAAGGATACTTTTATTTGGATCCAATGTGAAGATATTTGAAATGACAAAAAGTATAAAAATTGAAACAACGAGATAAAATGTACGGTATCTTTCTATACCAGTATGGTGAAATCAAAAGGTTATTGCAATTAATTGTTCAAATTTTACTTAGCTTCTTTATTCATTTACATCGCTTATTTTACAAGTTGCTTTCCTTTAAAATTTTTTTTAAAAACTCGTCTGTGCATCAACAAATACTATTCAGTAGTAAGGGTAGAGTTCGTACCCACGGTTTACGTGGTACCGCTTATTCCAACTCCCACGCTTCTCAGCACACCTAGAAAAATAAAATGGATAACTATCATTAATAATCTATGTACATGTACATATATAAATATCGGGGAATTTGAAATCACTACAGTAAAATGGTACATTAAACGGTCAGATTACAAGATGTATGTAAAAGGAATGTGTAATTTGTGAAGAAATTACCAAAGGAATATTCAGAATTCAATGTTATGTAGATTTCCAATAGTTATGTGGTTATATATCAAATGACATTTTTTCTTCTTATACAATTTATATAATTCGGTTCATTTAAATTCTGGAAATACTTTCAAATGAATAAAACTTTTTTTCTGCAAAAAAAATTATCAATCCAAAATCAAACCTCATAGGTATGCCTTGAAAATTCAGGTCTAGGGGCATTAAACAATAATCGACTGTTAAGTACAAACGGTCGTGTCGATAATAAAAGGGCATACGACAATGAAAACAGACTGAGATTTCATGATGGATCAGACAACCCAATAAGATAAAATCATCGAGCAACAAAATGAAGATTTAATAGTGGAGCAGAAAATCCATAGAGCATTATAATTTAATACTTACAGTATTAGTTGAGACAATTCATAGAACATAAATCATTCAACTATACAGTCAGAAACGTTAGGTGGAGCGGGCAATACACAAGGCTTAAATCATTCAGGAACAAACTGTTATATTTTCTGTTGAGAAGATTATCGCAGGATATAAAACACACAATCCAGACTGAGATACGGTTAAGCAGACAATTCCTAGGACACATGACAAATAGAAACTGAAATACTAGCGGTCGGGCAGACAATGTACAAGACAAAAACATTCAGGAACAAACTCTAAACAATTATCAGAATGGAACAGGCAATACAAGGGTCATAAAGCAGCAAAGATCGAAATACGGTGGAGCAAAGGGAACAAAACATTCAACTTAAGACTGAGATACAAACATTGAAATAGGCAGCCTACAGAACAACTAGAGACTTGGAAAATTTCAGTAGAACAGAAAATTCAACATAAGAACAGAAACTTCAACTATAGATTGAGATACTTAATGGACATTCAACTACACACTTAGATACTTATAGAACATTCAATCTGAGATGGAGATACTTATAAAGCATAAACTAGAGACTGATATTCGTATGTAGAACATCCGACTACAGACTGATATACTTATGGAGCTTTACATTACACTATAAGATACTTACGGTGGAATAGGCAAGTCACAGGACAAGAAACAATCAGCAAATTTATTACAACATTCCTCCTCATTACGACGCTTACAGGAAAACAGATCTTTCATGCAGGCATAGGAACATGAGCGTTTAGAGATCACTTCTGTTGGCATTAAGGACATCATGACAAGTGACAGAGAAAGGATTGTTAAAAGAGGACCTGGCATCTGGAAAAGAAGGAAAAACATAAAACAACTCTTTATAAATATTTAGCTGTTGTCTTTATGCGGGGTGAATGTGAAACAAAAAAAAAAGAAAAAAAAAGGGGAAGGAAAAAGAACGTGGCAAAAGTCATTTATTTGAATGTTAAATATCACGGTTAGATAAGAAAAATCATAAGGAGCCATGTCGAACATGTTAATTTTTCTAGTTTCTTCAACAAAATATTTATTATTGATCTAAATGAAATCAACTTTATGCGTATTTTTAAAAAGGATATGCCAAATGTTAAATCGTATTGCAACAAACAATAGTTAAGAGTCGTTATCTATGTAATTATTGGCATTACATGAAACACCTGTTAAAAGGGTGAAACAAATAAAAATGGATTACATTTAGCATTTGCTGTTTTAGTGACTCCTGGTTACTCTTATTTGTCACGCAGGTATCTCATTCGTCACATTCTATATAGTTACAAAAAAACCCTTAGAGAGAGAGGCACATTCAATTTACTAATGAAACATATACAGGCACTTGAATGCATAATTGATTACATTTAGCACGGATGTTAGCTCTTCAAGATATACCCAAATGAAAATGAAAGCGCCGCATCTGATGACAGATAATGTCAGTAGTACCTAAAACCTCAAAAAGACGCGAGCTTTGTCCCTGAAGTTTACACGTGTTAATGTGGAATGTGCTAAGTGCCTATCTCTTCGACATTTGCCTACCCCTATGGGAACATTGTTCCTTCACATTAATGGTTTTTTTCTGCCGCTTGTGTTCTGACTTTAAAAGCATACTTTTTGATAATTTTAAGCTTTTATAAAGACTACAGAAAAAAGTAACAGAATAACAGTGTTAATTCATATTTTTTGTTTGTTGTTTAATGTCTTTCTAGAGATTTTTTCACGCATTTAGAAAAAGCACAACTTGCAGTTTGAGGGCTGTAAATTTATACCTCTGTTCGGCACTCAGGGTCATTGAGAAGTGAGGGATTATTTTCCATGCCAAAAAAACTACTGCTACACGGAACCTTGGTTTATACAATCTCATCCGAAGAACCAATTTTCACACCCTGCAGTGGATTCGAAACAGTTTCGTAAGGATTAAGTCCTAGTTCTCGACTCTAGAGCAGACACTCTACCACTGCGTCCCGGGGCAATGAAAATTCCTTTTCTCAAAATTGTGGAAGAATATTGTAAAAAGTTAATATTTTTAGCACATATTTTTAGTACCATACATATATGAATTTAATATCATAAATACACTAACAACAGTTTAAAAGTCACATAGTTAACATATTGTCAGCATTCACTTTAACAACTTGTAATTAAAAAGATATTAAAGTAATGATAAAACTTTAAGAAAGGTTGTCTTTAAACAACATTCCTGTAGCATCAGTTCATTTGTCAGCAGCTTAAAAATGGGTCCTGGGTATCAAATCAACCATGAGATATAAACATCATATGCAGATAATAATGGTAAGTTACTACATAAGGTATATTGATGCCAGAAAAGTAAGAGTAATTGCGAGGGCTGTTCAATCAATAATGTCCTCCGTGCTCGGACAGAAGCAAAAGACAGTTTCAATGATTTAGTCTTAATGGTTTAACTTCAATATTGTCTTTTAATTCAAACACATGCCTGTAACATTTTTATCCAATTTCTGATTGTTCTTAGAACTCATTTTTGAGTATGACCCTTCGTATACTGGAATATGGCAGATCCTATGATTTTCTTGACTTGCTTCTTCTTTTTGAAAGGTGTTTTTTTTTTAGTTTGGAAAATGAACCAAGTCAAAGAGTGACAGATCTGGCAAAGATTGTTGGTGTGACAAAACATTAACTTTCTGTTTTTCCTTTAAACACCTTAAATCTGCAGGGAGATTGAGTTTAGACGCTGTCATGAAGAAATTTAATGTAGTGGTTCCTTCCTCTCATAAACCTTTCTTCTTTTTTTCGCAAAAATGTTGCTTTCTAGACTCCTCCAAAAATAGAACTGCCTCCCCGATTAAGAATTTGAACAACAAGACCACTAATATTTAAGAACATGGCATATAAAACTCTCTTTGTCCCCTTGCAATTCTCTACCCTTCTCTTTGCTGATTTTGTCAAGTGCATTTTATTGTAAATTTGTTTTGAGGGTTAAAAGCAATGAAATCAAGTCTCATTACCTGTTTGAATTTCAAACAAATGTGGATAACTGCAACTTAATTTTTTTTGTTAGAAAAATCGTTTAGATACGGTATTCTTACACACTGTCAATTACACTCATTTTCCAAACTTAGGGTGATCATTGAGTATAAAGATTTTTTTCTTGTCAAATTTTTCTTTAGTATAGTGTGAACTACCCCTCAAATTGATGCTTATCAAATTTGCTATGTGTCTTAAAGTCAATCAAACATAAAAAATAATAATTTGTTGAATTTTGGCAAACAGAATATTGGGTTGTTGTAAGACCTTGTCGTCAAGGACGGTACCCATTTTTGATGCCCATTAAGTAATTTTTGTTTATTGAAATTCACCTGCTGACGTGTTTATAAAACAAACATTGTTTGCTGTAAATTTCACAAATTTCCGTGAATATGTCTTTGGGATTCTTAACAAGTTTTACGGCAGCTTTAATGAAGCGTTTATTTTCACTCTAATTAACTGATTCTTTACCATTCATTTTTAATGCAGTGTCTCGAATAACCCTTGTTTTCCAGCTTCTCATAATGAAAATATGAGATGAAAAGTAGTCACATAAACTGATATCAATTCATTAAAGATTCAATCACGAGAGAAAGACAAGCTTAATGTCATATGATATCTCTGTTATATGTCATAGAGTTCATGACTCGTATTCTCTTATTGTTAACTTGTTAGTTTATAATCAGCATCTTTCTCTTGTAAAAGTCCCGTGGGGATCCGGGTTAGAATAGGTCCTCAGTACCCCCTTGCTTGTCGTAAAAGGCGACTAAATGGGGCGGTCCTTCGGATGAGACCGTATAAACCGAGGCCCCGTGTCACAGCAGGTGTGGCACGATAAAGATCCCTCCCTGCTCAAAGGCCCTGAGTGCCGAGCATAGGCCTAAATTTGCAGCCCTTCACCGGCAATGGTGACGTCTCCATATCAGTGAAATATTCTGGAGAGGGACGTTAAACAGTATACAATCAATCAATCAATCTCTTGTAAAACATTCAAATATGAATCATATATGCCACGCTCTTTTGTGTGTTTCATATCGCGTTAAATGGGAACTCTCAAAATATATAGTTTCTTCACGTCCTTTGAGATTTTGATTTTACTTATTGATATGCCCCAATTTACCGAAGTAGGGCTTCAAAGTTTGAAAATAACTGTTTCATTAAAATTCATTCAGTGTTATAAGAGAGGTTGCAGATAAGAGATGGGTACCCCAGAGCGTAACAGACGGACTGATGGACGTACATATCATCATATGGGAGGCGGGGATATCATTTAGGGAGCTCAGTGCTCACAGTATCTCTAGGTTTGGCTCTTAAGTCCATACTGCTTCAATTAGAACTGAATTCCAAAAATTGGTCTCCTGAAAAGATGGGTCTCATCTGGGTACTTTATTTTGGATTTAATTTGAAAAAAAAAACTGTTTCCTAGATAGATTTTCTGATCTGGGTGCCTCTTTTTCAAAATGCTTTTAATTTCTGTGTGGTTTAGAATCAGTATTAATAAATAATCAAATCTCTTGTCATTTACTTGAAAGGAATCATGATTGTTTAGTATTGTAAAATTTTGACGTTATCGTATATCATAATTATACATTTTTTACATTTATTGTATAAAAACATGTAATGATAGACTATATCTCCTGAATATTAGAGATATTAACTACAGTACTGTGTTAAAAAAAATCTTATGGGTATAAAGTTACACCAATTGAAGCTAGAAGATAAATAAATGCTTACATACTGATATTTTTTTCTATTTCTATCTTTTTAGAAGATTGAATGGTATTCTGCCGACAAACCTAGATTGTCAAATTATAAAATAAAATATCCGAGGAGTACAAGGAAACATTTTACGAGAGTAATCTACATTTATTAGTAATTTTATCAAATTTGTCGTATGAATAATTAAATTTAAGATCTCAAATGATAGAGACAATTTCTAAAATTATCGATCGTGTATTGAATAACGTTTCAAGGAAATTACTTCTTAAAATTCGTTTGGAAATTTATTTTTTCATATAATTTTTTAAAAAAATAATAGAACATCAAGAAAAATTTCGGAATATTGAAGTAAGAAAATACCTACCTTATTTGTATTTATATTCGTTCAGAAGACCCTTGCTCTTCAGTTACTTTCCAAAGTACCTATGAAAGAAAAGAATGATTCTTAATTTATAGCATTAGTCTCTCTCTGGGGAATCTGCTCTGCTATTTTGTATAAAGTCACGTGACGTTGATTGTGTGAGCGTAGTGTTTTAATCAGACTGATAGAAAGTAATACAAGACAACTTCTAACGTTATAATTGAACGAACTAAGAAGGTTCTCGAGTTTCAGGCATCAAGGCATGTTTTTTACACCAACGGAATATCTAATATATGTAAAAATGAGCAAAAGTAGCATTTAGTAGATCAAACACCTGTCTTAGGGGTACTAAAGTATGAGAAACATTTAATGATTTGACTTTATTACTTCATAAGACTATGTTTAAATGCTAATTTCGAATTTCTCAAGACTAAAGCATTAATAATGTCGGGTTACATAAAAGCAAATTTGATGTTTTGATACTATGTTTTTTTTAATGATTATTAACAGGAATGTCTATAAAAATATGTCTTATTATACCCCCCGCTTGAAAAGTGGGAGGGTATATAGTAATCGGTATTTCCGCCCGTCCGTCCGTCTGTCCGTCCGTCTGTTACGCTTTATCTCTTATCCGCAACTCCTCTTATACTACTGAGTGAAATTTAATGAAACTTTCACAGAATCTTTATTACATATTGCCATTGTGCCCCTCCTATTTTACTTTTTTATTCGACACGTATTTTAGGTTTCCCATGGCAAAACATGGACATTGCTGTTATATGTTTACCTATGACGTCACATATAGAACCTTCTGGATAACATTTGATAGGACGAGTTATTCTTCTTTACACATTACCGTAAAACAATATACATGTATAGCAACACATGGACATTATGGGAGGCGGGGGTATCATTTAGTGATCTCATTGCTCACAGTACCTCTACATGTAGTTTTGTTTATTTTGATCACTTAAGAAATGAGGTATCATTTTAAAATCATACTTATTATACCCCCCGCTTGAAAAGTAGGAGGGTATATAGTAATCGGTATGTCCGTCCGTCCGTCCGTCTGTACGTCCGTCCGTCTGTCTGTTACGCTTTGGGGTACCCATCTCTTATCCGCAACTCCTCTTATACCACTGAGTGAAATTTAATGAAACTTTCTCAGAATCTTTATTACATATTGACATTGTGCACCTTTTATTTTACTTTTTGATCCGACACATATTTTGGATTTCCCGGCCACAGCAAAACATGGACTTTATCATTATAACCATATGGGAGACGGGGGGTATCATTTAGTTGAGCTCATTGCTCACAGTACCTCTAATTGTTACTTTTGTTTACATTTGTGACTTATCTACATTTAATATTTGCCTGCTCATGACTTTTAACGCATGAAACATTTTTTTTTCAAACCCAATAGCTTTATGTAATGCATTGATTGCGCCTTGACCCTTATTAACATCACTGAGAAATTACTTTATTATACCCCCGCTGGAAAAGCGGGAGGGTATATAGTAAATGTCCGTCTGTCCGTCCGTCTGTTACGCTTTGGGGTACCCATCTTCTATCCGCAACTCCTGTCATACCACTGAATGAAATTTAATGAAACTTTCACAGAATCTTTATTACAAAGTGCCATTGTGACCTCCTATTTTACTTTTTGATCCGATACATATTTGGGTTTCCCATAGCAAAACATGGACACTGCCATTATATTCATATGGGAGACGGGGGCATCAGTGTTCCTGGCACTGATCATGGCTTTGACAGAGTCTTTGCTCTGGGAGAGGCAAACAAATGTCAGATCAGAAATTAAATAGGATGTGTACAATGTCATTATGTAATGTAAATTTTATTCAGTGGTATAGGAGGAGTTGCGGATAGGAGATGGGTATCCTTCCATATTCTACAAAGAATAGCAGTGTCGATGTTTTGCTATTGGAAACCCCAAATATGTGTCCGATCAAAATTCTGTAAAATAGAAGGTACACAATGGCAATACTAGTATTTTACGATGATTCTCTGAAAATTTCATTAAATTTCATTCAGCGGCATAAAAGGTTGCTGAAAAAAAGTACCTCACAGCGTAACGGACGGACGAACACACAGACGGACGGACATTCCGATCACTATATAGAAATGTAGAAAGATGAACTAAGAGCATCAAGAAATAGGCCTAACGAGGCCGTGTCTAATTATTTCTACTCTAAAGATTTATAAATTATCTTGAATTATTTTTTTGCGGAAGCCCATTCAGATCAGGTTTGAACGCGTTAAAAAATATTTCGTTCTCTGAACTGGCCTCAGTGGGGTTCCGTAATTCTTACAATTACGAGGGTCATTCAAAAAATACGTAGACAATGTTCCTCAGCGTCATGTTATTATTACAATATTATGGATCAACACATTTTCGTAAATGAAAACATTTATTTTGTCGAAGTGTGACGTTTCATTCCATTTGATCAATTGCAAATATAACTCATGTATTCATGTTAACCAATTTTTCAAGCAACATGTTTTGTCACCACGGAGCACAGTTAAACAACATTGAAACGTCAAAAACAATGTCGAGAAGCTTTCTCAAAATTACTCTGCTTTTTGATCTCATAAACGGTTTATAGCGTCTTCTCCATTAATAAAAACGTATCCATAACACTTGATGCCTAGCTTGCTAACAATTGTGCAAATAGCTTAAACTAGATTTTCAGTGTTTTCAAATTCTTTACCGCTTAACTATTAGTACCGCAACAGTGAAGCGCACATCACGTTCAATGACGTTCCTAACTATTTTGACAAGATTTTTAACTATAACCTGTTTCTTTGCAGACCATCCATTGTCCGATTCAAACTCACTGCCACTCAAATATTGTATTTTCCATTTTATACAAATACACGGCTTATTTTTCATACATTTTCTGGTTTATACAGAATTTTTTTAAGTTTATTAATGAAGTTTCCCGAATGCAAAGCAAAATATTATTGCTACTTGCTGCTCCGTGACGTCCTCCAACGTAATGGTTTTTTGCCTTTTTTAATCAAATCTATATGTATCTAGAAATATATCTTTTACAGGGAGCGATATATTACATAACCTGAAAGCATATAAAGTAATACAGCAATATGTCAATTTCATTCGTTTCAGCTCATTTCTTAGAGGTATGGCAATAGATACTATAGAGTGAAAATTAGTAAATTACTCAATTTTGACGTTGCTCGTTACCCCATTTTTGCTGCTCTAAATCTTTGATAATTTTTATAAATATGAAGATATATTAGAATTTTTTACTCAAATTGTTTGAATTTGTTGTTGAAATATGTGTATTAAATTTGAACATAATATGACGTTAAATAAAAAAGTTAAGACAAAAGTCTACGAATTTTTTGAATGACCCTCGTATATTAATGATTTTAAGATAAAAAAAAATCAAATGTTTTCCACCCAGCTTTCTTGGGGGGGGGGGGGGGGGGGCGTCTCAAAAGTTGTTGAAATTAACTCTTGGACTCTATGGGAATTTGATGGAAAAACGCCAAATTTTCATATTTCCCCCATATTTTTTTAATTTCTGTCCGTAGGGATTTCCATTTCAAGTAAATACATTAATATTATTGTAAAATTCACCAATTTATGAAATTTCAAAAAAAGTTGACCATCTGCTTTGGTATAGGTATTATTACAAAGTTCCCCCAAAGGTCCAGTACCTCTTAATCTACCATATTGCGGAATATATTATGTATATAACGGCTGGTGATTTATTATGGTAAAAAGAATAACCATTTTCAAATTGTTGGTATGAATCTTTTGATGTTCTGTCAGCAGTTTTCAATAAATTGTCTATGGACGCGTCTTGAATACTCAAGCGAGTTATGCGTCATTCTTCAGCGTCATACATTGCTCGTTACGGAACCAAAACAGGGACGTCGTGAAAGCCATCTCGGCGTTTGTTCCTAATCATTGTCTTAAGCCACATTTCAAGACCCATAAAACTGAAAGATAATGTAATATAATGTTAATTTTGTGGCAAAGTAACAATACTTAATATAAGTTATATTGCACCTACGACTGCTTAAAACTAAAATGCTGCGCAAGGTCATGCGCACTCTAACACTTGATATCGCAATTACTTAACTTAGCGGAACTCTTTCGCGAAGGAGTAGAAATCGTCTGTTGGGTGGGGGCAATGTGCTATTCAATACAATGCAAAATCGATCATTGTAGCATTTATAAGGACGGATCAGTTAAAAATCCTGGTGGAATACCTCGCTAAACAATCGCTGAACCAGCCTTATATATTTTTGAGAGGAGCCAATTCTAAATTGTCACATTTTTAACGATATTTTTAATTAAGCGGACTCTTTTCGTTAAATTTTCATTGAAAATCGTCGCATTTTTTAAGCAGATAAAATATTCTAAACTTTCCTTATTTGACAATCTACTATTTGGAGTTCAATATCTGGCAAACATCGTGATTTCGGCATTAAATTGTTCGAATCATTTGATTGTCACTACTGTAAACAATGTCATTTGCCCCCAGAAATTTAGACTTTTCTCGACTCCCCCGCAACAGAGCGGTAGTAAGTTAGATAACTGCGAGGTACTTATTGGTAGTCGCGATATAACGTATTAGACTCGGCCACGTTAATACACGGCTTTCATTCTTGTGAATAAAACATTTTTCTATGGCTACTCAAATGTAAGTGTCCCGACAGCCGTCATGATCTGTTCAGTCAGATATAATAAGATTTTTTTTCTATTTACAATTTTTATCTATAAATAAAATCAATATGAACAATATTTACAACATATTTATTAAAAAATTATCTTTAATAAATATCTGATTAAGTTTCTAGATTGTCTATATGCCATCCCCGTGTACCACGCGACCACGTCCCGACACGCCCCGTTTCACGACGGCCTCCCGCCAACTGGCTTCCAGTGGGTTTCCAGTCCAGGTAACGCTGATGCCATACATGTATGTTCACAGAAAATGTCTGGAATATGGCTGGAACCTTTAAATTAAATAGTATATTAAGTCGCAAGTTACGTATCCTAAAAACGCACAATGCAACTTTGACTACAATTGCACTTATGACACACCATACAAACAATACCGGTAATTCTAACCGAACACTATTATATTTAAAGACAACGTTAAGAAAACATAATATCTTAACAAAAGTGGTTTCAACAATTAAACCCACAACACCGACTTTATAAGCGACAAAACAAAGTAGCCTATGTGCGTACATAACTTAGTACATTGCACAAAAATAGAAAACTTCATGCATGAGTAACTCTACCCAGCAAAACTTGTGCATGTATACGTAAACAGTAACAAAAAACATTACTTAACTCAAATTCTTACATAGTTTTACGTCTTAAGGCCGGTGTATCATAATACAGTGTATCATACGATTTTTTCGAATCTTGTAAAACTGTATTAAGAATAACAATGCTCTATTTCTCAATACAAGTCTTAACTTACCTTTCACTTTCAACCAATCAAATATACTCCCATTGGGAGTCATCCTATTTATATCATTACTAAAAAAAGCACATGATAAATAATAATGGCCGACTTTACGAGTAAAGACATCGAAAAACTCGTGGTTTTATGGGAAGGTGAAGAGGACTTGTGGGATAGATCAAGCGGTATCTTCCACAAGAAAGATGCTAGAAGCATAGCTTATTATTATCATTTTTATTATTTTGACAGCGAGAGAAATATGGCTGGAGAAAACACGTGGATTAATAGTTTATTTACAATCTTATAGGATACCGGTATATATTAGCGTGTGTACAAGAAAGTGTTATAATACAAAAGTATTATAATACTTGTATTATACTACAAATCTCATCGTGTATGCCGGCCTTTAAATGTAGTACTCAAAAACTTGCATATATAAAAAAAAGTCAACTTACTTCTTATGGGAGAAATAGTTACCGTTGAAAAATCGAATCAAAACATGAAAAATCGATTTAAAATTCCCCATATTCAAATATCAAGCCTATAACATCAATGTAAAATAATAAATTTAATGTATAATTTGTTTTTACTTATAAATATGGCTTCAAAAATACTATAACGTAAAATTTTCAAATAGAAATTTGACTTACGAAGCAGGGCCGTTTTCATACTTATCTAACTAGATGCAGAATATAATATTTAAAAACAACAATGGAGGGGGAGTTCTCGCTGTGACCTTTTACTCGACATTTGGATAAATCAACAACGTTTGATCTTTTCCATCTTTTTCTATTCCTACGCTGACTGAATTTATTCCTCTAACGTCGAAATAAAAGACCCTATAGAGTTTGATACACATATGTCATACTTGAACGTTTTACAGCCTAGAATATACTGGTGGCAAACTGACAATAAAACTTTATGATAAACGCAATGACTCCAACTTTTCTATTTTTACTCCCCTTACTTATATTGCAATCCACTATAGTAATTATCACAAACTCATGAAGTTTATCTCTTGGTTCTATGTGATGCATTCTTTACGTACAAATAATTAATATAAAACTAGGCAAACATATATGCCAACAATTTGAAGATTCAAAGAATATTAACAAACTAAATGAAAGTCAAGATTGGAAAAATTCTGTTAGGGAAACAATGACTCTTTTTGGAATATGCAAATTTTCGTTAGGCCGAATGTTGCCTGACTTTTTCTGTACAAATTTTTAAGCGTTTATTTTCATAATGCCAAATTAAACAGTAAATATCTGTCGGATAGAAAGTAACGGTCAATCCATTTGGACATTTGGTACATTGAAAATAGTAATAGACTTTGTTTGAAAGATATGGAGATAGCAAACAGTATTCAAGATAAAAGTCCATAATTAAAAATATTAGAAAATAGGAGCAGAGCAAACACAGACCGCCAAAACATCAGAGGTGGGATCAGGTGCCACTGAGGAGTGAGCATCCCCTCCCCACCGGTCACAGGCACTGTGTACTCCTTGTCGTGATCGGGAAATAAGCGGAAAAATCCTTCGTCAATTCATTGTATAAATAATGGACTAACGATTTATATGAAAAACACCAGTCAACATTTGAATCAACGATGAATTGTATTTGCGGTCATTGTGTCGACTATAGAACTTACGAAATAATGACCTAAAATGAGACTGTTGATATTCTTGTTTCATCAACTTGTATGTGAATAATTTACCTCGTTTTAGAAATTGTTCATACGTAGAGCATATCCTAGCGTATAGAAACAACTGAGATATATAAACTCCGTAAACAGGTGCTCTGCTTCTATTTTGCTTTGTTTTCTGGATTTTGATATTGAAAACTGTTCAATGATCTTCAACATCCTTATCATTTACACTGAAGTAGTTGAAGAAAAAGTAGTAGTGCTTATTTATTCTCCTCAACTTTGCATTTGTATGTACATTTATATTAGAAAAATACCTGTATATGTGTTTTCTTTTAAATGACATTTTGAGGATGAAAAAGGGGGAAATGCATAATATAATAAGAATCTTCAAGTGACTTAAAATATTATTAAAAATCACTCGTAAATACAAGTTTACATGATTATTACCACATGAAATTGAAATCTTAATTTTTATTGAATTTCTCATCCTTAATTTGAATCTAAAATAACTCAAGGAAACACTGTTTGGCATTTTATTCTGCATCAGACAAGTAAATATAAAATATTGTTTTGTATAATTATACATGTAATATAACAAAATTAATAAAATATCTGTTATTTTTGACAACATTATTTCCCCTTATATGACCTTATCAATATACATTTTACGCGTATTAAAGTAGTTCTATAAATATTGAGCAAGACTGATCCGCAATGGCAAAAAAATAATTACAATACTGTATTGTTTAACTTTAATTTTGTTCAGTTTTTTTAAAAACTTAATTACTATTTAGGTTATTTACGAAATAGATTACAAAATCTTGTATCCCAATAAATATGAAAAAATGAAACCCAAGGTCGTACTTAATTTTTACTGTATTTTTCAAATAAGAAAGTCATTTATCGCTAATTAAAGAAAAATACATGATTAAACTTGTAACTGTTTTAACGGCGACGAATCTTTCAAAGGGATACATGTAGTTCCTAACTACACCAATCAAGACAAATTCATCTTCTATGATAGAAGTTACATAAAAAAAATTGCATTATTACAACAAAATGCTATAGCTGAAATGTATAAGTTAGGAACAAAGAAATTTAAGTTTTCCTGATTTTTTTACATAGTTTTATTGCTGGAGAAATCTATTCCTTATCTCCAGAAAAAGGGTATTTTAGTGTTAATGGAGTTCTTCCATTAATTTAAGAGAACTTTACAGAAGTGCTTTGACATTCCAAAGGGGACTGTATTAGAACAGAAATCGCCATTAACGGCCATTCTAGTTTTAAAAATGTGTTGGAATTAGCAGTGAAAGTGAGATGACAAAAAGAAAATTCTTCCTTAAAATTTCGACTTGAAAGAGTATTTATATTAACATACTGATTTATTTATGAGGTAAAAAGGGATGGTTCAGTATATGCGATTTTAAGATATATATCAAGCTTAATGCTATGAATGATTGCGAATAGAAATGACATTAATAACAAATGCTTATGACAATATAAAAAGAACTCGTAAGTTTTCTTTGGAACTTACATAAGCGACTTTGTTTTGATGTCTGTGTAATGCTGTACAAAAGTTTGCAGTTATTTTTTAATATTGTGACAAATTTTACAAATCTCTCCCACTTTATCTGGTAAACATTTTTAGGTTACATATTTGAATAATATATATTACCGATGTCTAAAAAAAAGTTTATGTTATTTATTCCTACTTTTGTAGGTTTATGTCTCTTGTCACAAATGAAAATTCTCCGAAATAATTTAATTATTAAAACCTGGTAAATTATTTAAAACTTGTTTACTTATATAAATCGCAAGAGTTAAAAAGCAGTAGAAACAGTGTGCACTTTTATGTAGACACGTCAGCGGAAGCATGCCAAGATAAAAACACATACAGAGGTGTACGTGGCAGATGCCTCAGGGGTTATTGTAAAAACAATTCCTGTGTATATGTATCTGTATTACGTTTAAGACATTTAAACACCATAGAATGAAAATAAACAATGCTTATAGAATAAATTAAAACTTTTGAAATAAAAATGAATATAAAAAAGATAAGAATAAAAATCCTTTTTTACCATTTCTTACATTACAAATTTGTCAGCGTCGGTGGTGTAATGGTCAGCATGGTTGCCTTCCAAGCAGTCGATCCGGGTTCAATTCCCGGCCAACGCACGTTTTTTGTAAAAATTTCTAAGTAAAAGTTTCTCCCATGATTTTTTATATCTTAATTTAGCTATTTAAATGGGATTCTGCGCATTATGAAATATTGTTTTTGACTACATATAATTATAGAAAGGGTTGACAATGTCGATCGGTTATCTCCATCACAATCCAAATTATTTTCAATTCACCTGTAATGAAATACTAAAGGTATTTCGGGCATTGTGATAACTAAATGATATCACCTGTATCCCAAATCAATAAATAATGACCTGAACTATATGACATACAACACAGATATTATATGTCATGCAGCTTATACGTTCTCTCATGATTGAATCTTTAATGAATTGGTATCAGTTTATGTGACTACTTTTCATCTCATATTTTCATTATGAGAAGCTGGAAAACAAGGGCTATTCGAGACACCGCATTAAAAATGAATGGTAACGAATCAGTAAACTAAAGTAAAAATAAACGCTTCATTAAAGCTGCCTTAAAACTTGTTAAGAATCCCAAAGAAATATTCACTGAAAGTTTTAAAATTTGCAGCATCAAATGTCTGTTATATAGACACATTAGCAGGTGGATTTCAATGAACAAAAATCATATAATGACACCGTCCTTGGCGACAAGGTCTTACAACAACTAATGTTCTGTGTGCCAAAAT
>NW_026927994.1:0-32735 GCF_032062105.1 Saccostrea cuccullata | reverse complement strand
CATAGTAAAGGTTCAAATATCTCTTACTTCACATCATCACCAATATTTTTCAACAATGACCTTTGTTTAAAATATATACGCATGTATTACCATCTTTTCAGCTGTCAAAATCATGTTGACTTTCGCAGGATTTAAAACGAAACTAGAATGTTAGATGAATACCGATCCCGATCAGAATTAAGACAAAGAAAAACAGAAATAAAACAAGAGGCCCATGGGACACATCGCTCACCTGAGTAACTTGGGTGATTCAGTTCTTTACCAGATCCCCCTCTTGCTATACCTATTGTGTCCCCTACCCCCTTCCCTTTTATGATTTTAATACTTAAATAGAATCTACACTTCCCAAGGATGCTTCCACATAAATTTCAGCTTTCCTGGCCCAGTTGTTCTTGAGAAGAAGATTTTTAAAAAATTGTTCTATACATTTCTATGTTAAACTTAGAATTCCCTATTGTGGCCCCGTCCTACCCCAGGGGTCAGGATTTAAACAATTTAATATCTATACTACCCAAGGATGCTTCCACATATTAGTTTCAGCTTTCTTGGCTCAGTGGTTCTTAAGTAAGAGATTTTTAAAGACTTGTTCTATATATTTATATGTAAAACTTGGATTCCCTATTGTGGCCCCGCCCTACCCCCCCCCCCCCCCCAGGGGGGGGGTCTTGATTTTAACAATTTAACATCTACACTACCCAAGGATGCTTCCAAATAAGTTTCAGCTTTCCTGGCCTAGTGGTTCTTGAGAAGATTTTTAATTGCTCCACCCTATTTTTGTCTTTTCTTGATTATCTCTCCTTGTAAGGAAACTTGGCCCTTCATTTTAACAATTTAAACTCCCCTTTACCCAAGGATGCTATGTATAAAGTTTGGTCAAAATTGGCCCATTGGTTCTTGAGAAGAAGTCGAAATTGTGAAAAGTTTACAGACCGACGACAGACAAAATGTGATCAGGAAAGCTCACTTGAGCCTTTGATCAGAATTTAGACGAGGAAAAAAAAATAAAAAAAATCAAGGCCGGGGTATGCCTAATTTACATTCCGGCAGAATTATCAAGAAATAAACTCCGCGAGTTATGGGGATATAATCAATTAACTGCTCACAGTACCTCTAGTATTTTTTTATATGACCTAAGTGATGAACAATGTTATTATTTCAACAATGTTGATGTTTCAGCATTCTTTTGAGCTGTTTGTTATATAAAACTTCTCTGTGAATATAAATGTATTTCAATTATAATGAAGTCAACATTATACATAGTGTAGGTCAGAACTTTTTAATTTTTTTAATATTGTGAAGAAACAAGAGGCCCATGGGCCACATGCTTGCCTGCTTTGGTGATAAAGTTCTTTACCAGATTTTCCCTCTTCTTACATCTTTGTGGTATACCCCCCCCCCCCCCAATCTTGATTTTGATAATTTAGAATATACACTACCCCCAGGAAATTTTCCTAATAGGTTTCAGAATTTTTCCTCATATGGAGACGTCCACCCAAGGGCTTCAAATTCTGTCTTGAGGTGAGGGTTCTTTTCTCATCCTACACCCTACGGGGTCATTATTTATAGCAATTTTGCAATCTAACATCAGGAAACTTCCATAAGAGTTTCAGCTTTTCTGGCCCACTGGTTCTTGAGAAGAAGATTATGAAAGCTTTTTCATATATATTTCTATGTAAAACTTTGATTCCCTACTGAGGCCCCGCCCTACCCTTGGGGGTAATGATTTGAACAATTTAGAATCTACACTACCCAAGAATGCTTCCACATAAGTTTCAGCTATTCTGGCCTAGTGGTTCTGGAGAAGAAGACTTTTTAATAATGACACCACCCTATTTGTGTCTTTTCTTGATTATCTCCCCTTGTAAGGGGACTTTGCCCTTCATTTTAAGAATTTAAACTCTTCTTTACCTAAGGATGCTTTGTACCAAGTTTGGTTAAAATTGGCCATTGGCATTGTGAAGAAGTCGAAAATGTAGTTTACAGACGGAAACATGACGGACAAAATGTCATCAGACAAGCAACTTGAGCCTTCGGCTGATGCAAAAAGCAATACCGAGCTAAAAACAAATATCAAAAATGACCAAACATAAAAACAATGGTATATGTGAGAGTCTGTGTGCATACAAATTATCTGGTATGTAAATGAGGTTTTCCTCTTATCTAAAAACTAGAAATATGTCCAAAGGACATGACTGCCCTGCCTAGTATATATTAGTTAAGCAACATGAAAATTTGTATGGGTGTAAAATTTGACAGAATATCTTGAATGGTGATGCATGTGAATTTCTTGTTTGGAAAATATAGGTCAGATCCAGCATCCGAAGCAACTGGTAGTTACATCCCTAAGATGCATCATCCATGAAAAAAGTCTGGTTCAGGTAAGGCTTATAGTATTGGGAATCAAAATATAGGTCAGATCCAGCATCCAAAGCAAGTCTGGTTCAGTAGTGTCCATCTCTAGATGCATCATCCATGCAAGTTTGGTTTAGGTTGGGTTTATAGTTACTTGGGAATCAAAATAAAGGTCAGACCTGCATGCTGAAGCAAGTTATAGGGCTAATGTTCATTCCTGAGATGCATCATCCATGCAAGTTTGTATCAACATGTGAAGTTTGATAACACCATCTTGAATAGTATGTTTAAAACTGAGCTAAACAAATTTAAGAAAAGTGAGGTCACGGTATAGGAAAGGTCAAGGTCAAAAAATGTTGATGCAGTTGCATAGCTCTCATCAATATCATCAGCATATGAATTTTGTGAAAACATCTTGGACAGTTTCTTTGAAACTTAGCTTTGAACAGAGCTAAACGCAAAATGTGACGGAAGGAAGGACAGAAGGACAGAAGGATGGAAGGATGGAAGGATGGAAGACGGACATGACAAACACTATATGCCCCGGCCATATTCATGGCAGGGCATGCAAAGATATATGTACTTCATTTTGTTGTTTTTAATTGCGATTCTTCGAAAACAAATCAGTGTCAGTTTTTGTTTTATTATTTGTAACAGAGTATACATTTACCGCTTTTTGGCAGGTGATACTGCTAATTTGGTAATAAATACACGTTTCCTAAAGTTTTTATGATTAATGAATTTATTTAAACCCAGAAAATGTTCATGAAAAGTTTGAATAAATTCTGTGCACCGGTAAAAAAGAATTTGCTAAAAATCCGGGACCGTCGGGTGTCGGGAAGCCTAGATTTACCACTTGCCGTCAGTATGTAGAGTTGTCGTCGTATCTCTTTAAGTGTTTATAGATGATGCAACTCTAAAAATAAGTTCCATTACGAAAAACTTTTGAGGTTGCTAATAATTTAGTTTTACTTTGAACGAAATCTAATATTCAAAACTAGAGGTACTGTGAGCAATTACCTCCTAAATGATACCCCCCGCCTCCCATAATGTCCATGTGTTGCTATATATTGTTTTACGGTAATGTGTAAGGAGGAATAGTCTTCCTATCAAATGTTATCCAGAAGTTTCTATATGTGACGTCATAGGTTTAATGGCAATGTCCATGTTTTGCAAACCTAAAATAAGTGAATAAAAAAGTAAAATAGGATGTGCACTGGCAATTGTACTAAAGATTTGTGAACGTTCCAATAAATTTCACTCAGTCTTGAAGAAGAGAGTTTTTCAATATATTTAACTACATAAGGAAATCCTGATTACTATATACCCTCCCACTTTTCAAGCCAAGGGATTACTTCATCATTACATTTACTTACATTTCAAATTATAAAGATAAGATCAATTCAGGAGAAAATGACATGAACTATTTGTGGAGGTCGTTTCAGCTGTTTTCTGTTGAATATCAGCGGAGTAAATCGGTCGACACAGTAGATTTTTATATAATCAACACAAATTACTCCATGTTAATTGTGTGATGACCAAGGGAGATTGAACATTTCACTCAAAAAATGATGCCTGTAATATGCTTGGGATGAGGTTCAAAAGATGATTTAAATTTAAATTTTAATATTTCTTTTCTTACATATTTCAAACCAAATCTCTTAGGGTGTGTTCCCGGAAATAAGTAATCACACTCAATTAAGGTGCCCTCTAAGGGGTACAGATAGACTTACCTGTGTTCTTGAGATAAGCAATATTTCATAAATCAGATATATTCATTCAATTTTATATTTAAGTTTTTTCTTGATTTTCCAATGTATGGGATTTATATATATAAAGAATTTAAACTATTTTTTATTGAATGCTTTAATTTTATTTTTTCCAAATTATTCAATAGTATTGATTGAGAATTTCAAAAATCCCCTTTTTATGCAAAGTTTCAGACTCTTTTAAATAAGTAAACACAAATGATTTTTTCAGAAATATTATTAGCCCATGGTAAATTATTAAAAGTAGATTTTGTCTAAATTAATTCATTTATTTTTCAAATTATAATTATAAAAACATTCTTTTATGTGAAAAAACTTGTGAATCATTTTTTTCTGGTAATTAAAAGTAGGTTTTCCTTTTATTTAAGGAACCTATTTAAGGATATACGAAATATGTCCAAAGGACTTTAATGAATTTAATTCAAAAAGTCAATTTAAATTGAAATTTTTTCATGAAAATTTTATGCCTGTAAAATTCAATGTCCTTAAATATCTTAACAAACGGTGATTAAAAAAGTTGACATTTGTACCTCATAAAATTAAGTAAAACTTGCAGATTTAAGATTTCTTTTAATTTAACCTTGGTACCAATGTTTATAAGCATGATCCTCCATGATTTACGGTCTTTTCTTTAAAGGAAACTTATACACTATGCTTATGAAACAATGGAAATAAGTATAGGAATTAAGTGTAAAATTCTGCAGTTTTCTTTACCTATCCCTAGATGCCTCATCCATGTACTTGATCAAGTTATGGTTCAAAAATATGGAAGGTAGTTCAAATCGCATTTCCTGAAAAATTATTTGAGATTTTCAGATTTTCCCTATATAATATGATTAAATTTGAAGAAGTTTAAAGAAACATCGTGGGTAAATACATTTTAATTTGAGAATTTAGAGAAGTCTGTGATCAGAAAAGCTTATTTAGAACCTTGGGAATCAAAAGTTAATAACACAAACTCTGCATCTGAAGTTCTTCATCTTGGAAACAGTGATCCCTTAGATGAAACATATGGACATGCAAATAAATTGTAAATATTGTAAATTTGGTGATATATGAATCAGTGCTATTTATTAATTTGACAGTACTTGTGAAATGTTTTTGTGTTATGCTCATTCCGGAATATTTATTCCGTTATCGTTTTTAATATTAGTTACCGGTAGTTAAAGTCCGGTTATGATAAACAATGTCCGCGAAAAACAAGTTGCGTACCTGTCGTAAGAAAAACGGACAGTTTACTAAACAGGGACATGATAAAAAGGTGCGTGGGTTTAAAAAAGGCATTGTTATTACGAGTAGCTAAGAACAGGGGTGAGCCTTTGCCACCAACTGACTTGGAACTGGAAGGTCACCACAATTCCGTTGATCTCGATGAAGAACTAGTGCAATTAGATCACGACTATTTTGGCGTTGCTGAGGAAGTGACTGTGTGTGATGATGATGGTGGTTCTATAGACAATGATAAAGCCTATGATTGGCGAGTGGGCAGGCGCATCGTGGAACTGAATGTACTTGCAGATGGGTTGAGGGCTTGTCAGCTTTGTCAGTCCCCCTTACAGCTACATAACTGTGTTAACGAAAAAAAATTTGGAATTTCACAAATTTTACAAATAAAGTGTGAACACTGCCATCTTTTAAATGATGTGGCAACAGGGAGAAGGGGGGCCTCGGCATCAGGGTACAGTGTAGAATTTGGGGGGCCTGGCATGGGATGCCAATACTACAACTGGCAGCAGGTAAGATTGCCATAATAACATGATAGTTTGTCATTTGTAACTTCCAATATTGCAAGATTAACGTGCATGCACGACATAACATATGGTCACCATGCACATGGATACACGTGCATGATTTTGCTCAATATATACAATAGGTAAAAGTGGTAAAAGTCATTTAGATTTGCACGTATATCAAATAATAGTATCTAATTTCATATTGTATTTATGATTTTATATACATTTGCAACATAGGTATGGTCAATGGAGGGTTCGGGGAAAGTCACGTGAATATGCTACTGGCAATGCTTAACATTCCTGGAATTTGCCACAAAAACCTGAAAGAGAGAGAGAGGGAAGTTGGGGAGAAACTTGAGAGGATGGCAAATGAATCCTGCTCTAGAAATCTGGCAACTGAAGTAGCTTTGTAAGTATGAACATGGATAATTCATTTAGAAACACAGAAATGATATGTGTACTGATAGTGTTATAGTTAGGACAAGCTCTGTTGTATTTAATAAAGAAATTAATTAAATTTTGTAGAGAATTTATGTGTCAGAACACAAACTACATGTATGACCTTTCATTTATATGTCTGACTTTCCACACACGAAGCAAAAAAGTTTGCACTTTATAGTTTAGATGTTTAGTACAGTAGTATGATATCAAAATGGAGATATTCATATTCATACTTAGAGGCTCAAGAAAAAAATGACCCTTTTTAAAATTTCCAAGTATCTTGGGGAAAATATTTAAAAAATGTATATGTTTCTTGATTTATTAATATATACAGTCTGTGTTCATCTAAAGAATTTTGGAAGCACAGTAATTCAGAAATTACACTCAGTAATTTGTCACAATTTCTACTATTTATGTACTTCAAACTGTAAAGCTCCCATCTTGAGCAACCACTTTTTGTACTTGCTTATTGCTATATATAAGTTTTACTAGCTAATGTCCATCATTTTAAGGTTAGTTTATTTCTTGTAGAACTGATTCTCCAGAAGATGGTATTGTTGTGAGTTTTGACGGAGCTTGGCAGAAAAGGGGCACTGGCAGGTCATATAATAGTCTTACTGGTGAGATGTGTTTTGACATTATTCTTCTACTTAAGAGTAACAATTTATAATTTCTTTACTCAAGAAAGCACTTTCTTAAAATAATTTGAAATGTCTTTCAGGTCATGCCACTCTCATAGGACAGAAAACGGGGAAATGCGTAGGCTATGCAACAAAGAGCAAGAAATGTCGTATCTGCTGTGCAGCTAAAGAAAAAAATATCACACCAAGAAAACATAACTGCAAGAAAAATTGGCAAGGCTCTGCCAAGTCGATGGAACCAGCCATGGCCTGTGATATGCTACAATCTGTATTGGACCAGGGAGAAAAAGTAAAACATGTTAATTATCAGAATGTATTTCAAAAAAATTTTTTGAGATGGTTCCAATTAAGCCTTATATCATTATTATTTTACAGGTATCGACATTAGTGATGGACAATGATAGCACAACAATAGCTAGGGTGAAGTCAACCATAGACAAGAATATCACAAAGCATTGCGACAGTAATCACACTAGGAAAGGGTTCACGGCTTCGCTTATAGAACTGAGCAAGACTCACAAGCTACTGCGAAACACTAAAGTCCGTTCCCACATTGAAAGATGTTTCAGCTACAGTATTTCGCAAAACAAGGGCCAACCCGAGCAACTAGCCACTGGACTAAGAAGTATCATTCCTCATTTATATGGTGTGTAATGAAGGCCAACTAGACTATCTTTGTATTGTTGAGTGAAATATTAGGACTAGTCACTACTGTTGTGAAACTAATTTCCATATGTGTAATTGTTGTTATTCTGTCATGGCTATGTAATAATATGTATGTATTGCAAATTAATCAAATATCATCTTGTGTAGGTGAGCATTCTAGTTGTGGAACTTGGTGTAGGGGTAATGAGGAGGGATATAAACACAAGGCACTGCCATATGGAAAACCACTTGATGACAAAGACCTTAAAGTGGCCTTGCAGTCTCTGCTGGAGAAATTCATATCTAGATCATCTGAATTGGCCAATATGGGGTCCACGCAGTCAAACGAAAGCTTTAACCAGATGGTAGCTTCTAAAGCACCAAAGAGATTGTAAGTACATGCAAATTTTTACATGTACTCACCTCCCATAGCATTGAATATAATTTATATATATACAATAGCATTAAATGAATAAGAGCAATGTAGCTTATTTTGCAATACATCTGTATGCAGGTTTTATGGGGGCTCAGAAAGTCTTGCCTCAAGGCTCTCTGCCACAGTTTGCCAAAAAAATGATGGTTTTGAATACATATCTGAGGTAGAATGTGTTACATGCAGCCATTCATGATTTAATTTTTTTGTTTCTGTGTTATTTATCATGTTTACATTTGCTGAATATCAGGCAATATTTTGTTCATAGTATTTTGAATATGTTTTACCATATATACTTGCCCATAAGTCAGTTGTATTTGTTAAGCTTATATATCGGAGGTATTGACCTCATTTTAAACCATTCTTTTTATAGCTCGCCTATAAGTCGAACAAAGAGATTAACTAAAAAAATGACTTATAAGCAAACCGACTTATATATGGTATGTCGTTATATATGGTAGTAGGACTCTCTGTTTTTATAACATTTTCTTTTTATGTATACACCAAGCTTATTTTTACTTTCAAAAAAAATATTAAATGTATACATGTACACATACTGAAGCAAATAAAATATGCCAATATGGATATAAAGATTTGATTGCTTATTCTTTATTATGATAACATTATTTCTTTTTAAATTAATATACACTTATAAATTTTTCATGTTGAATACTATCATTTAAAAAAAAAATAAGAAAAAAAAAGAATATAATCGTCCTGGAAGTTTGAAGCGAGAGACATACCAACGCCAGAAGCCTCTCTATCCCTGCTGTTTATTTAAACTATTAATATACAAAGATAAGTCAATACATTATATATTAAAAATTTAACACAATGCATTGTGTCTAATTAAACAGTTCTAATAGATGTAGTTTCCCCACCTGTTCTATAAAATGTCCTCATGTCCCTGTGCTAAAAATGTGTAATACAATATGGGGCGGGACACTAATGTAATTTTTTGGTATAAAATTCAATTGCAAAAACTCATCTTGTATCGCTGAATGTTAAATCTTGTTCTTTTGTCACTTCCGGTACATATACCTTGAGACAAACATGTTATAACAGACAGAAAGGATGCTTGAACTTTGACTGAAAAATCAAGAAAGCGCCTTTAGAAATGCACAGCCAAGCGTCAAAAGAAGAAGACTGGAACTAAAAGCTGAAAGGCAATAAATAAATTAACAAGTTTTAAACCAGAATGAACTTAAAGATAAGAATTTACTTTTAACTTCCACAATAATTATAATTGTTTCCCCACGATAAAATGTGCAGTTATGTGTTTCAATGTTAAGTAAGGTACATGTGCTGATCTTCATCTATACCTTAGACGCAAGGATGCTAAGCTGAAAAGAAAGCGCCTGATGCACAGCCAAGCGTCAAAAGAAGAAGACTGGCAATCTACATGTGCATCTTCATCTATTTAGTAATTTTTAGCGGTTTCATTATCTTTAATATATTTACTCATATATTGATACAATCTAAAAAAAAAATGAATTGTTTTTCAAGGAGATACATATAAGCCAAACATCTGTTTAGAGGCTGAAGAGAACATAGACATAAATGATATTGAACTGGATGCCCCTGTTGACAATCTGCATACTCGTCCATTGGTGTTCTTTGATTTGGAAACGGGAGGATTTGGTTTGTTTATTTTTTGAATTTCAGTACATGTATAATTTATAGATGTTTGTTAATCATACAATATATTATCAAAATCCTCTTGTTATTCTTACATTGAGTATGCCAATATCATAAGATCACACATTTTGTTTCTTACTATAGGACGAACATCTGATATACTCCAAATTGCAGCAAAGTGTCAAGAAAAGGAGCTCTCAGTTTATGCTTTGCCGACTCGATCCATCAGCAAGGAAGCATCTGAAGCAACCTGTTTGACCTTTGATGGAAATAGCCTTTGCTATAAGGGAGAAGCAGTGGCTGCAGTTACTCCACCCGAAGCACTGACCAAATTTCTGATATTTTTAGAGTCTTTTGACCATCCAGTGTTAGTGGGGCATAACATTCAAAACTTTGACCTACCAATTTTGCGACACCATTTGGGAGATTGTGATCTTCTTGAAAGATTTCGTAATAATGTAACTGGATTTTTAGACACTCTAAAGATTTCCAAGAAATTATTGAAAGATGTCCAGCTTCCTAACTACAAGCAAGAGACACTAGTTCACAATCTATTAGGAGAGGAATATGAGGCCCATAATGCGATGGCAGATGTGACTGCATTAGAAAAATTATATTACTCTAATTTGTGTTTGTCAGAAAGTGCAGTGTCTGAAAATGTTTTTTATTTGTCATATTACACATATAAAGAGTCTTTATGAGCCATTATTAAGAGGCAAAGTTGTGTCAGCTTTAACACTTCGAAAATTGGTGCTATGTGGACTTAGTTTGCCAAAACTGAGACAAATTCATGCTAGAGACCCAGAAAATGGTATTAGATATATATTTTCAGAACCAATGAAAGAAAATCCTAAGAGTGTAAGGATAACAAAATCATCAAAGATTATTCAAAAGGTTGTGGATTATCTTAGTATGTAAGCATACATACTTTTATGGACATATGTATAATATGTATATTGAACTGACTTGTACATGTAGAGAGTGGAGAGAAAATATAGTCATATGGAACGGTAGAATGTGATATATTTTCAGTTTTATCTTTATTTCTTGATTGAGTTATTAAGAGTGAAGTGTCATTTATATTTCACATTAGTGGATTGCATGTGTACTAAATTTAATGAGGTTTGAACCATATTTGAAGAAGGTATATACATTTTTAGAGGCAGCACGATTTTTCGAGATGAAATGGTAAGAAAAAAAATGACTGTAAATGCCATTATTTGCATAATGACAAGCTGATATGGATTCAAATTGTTGAAAGACACAGTAATTGATTAGTTTATGCTAAGTTTTGCTATAGATTTTGCTTATTGATTTAATTTCAATGTGATGTTAAATTTGACAGCAATCCAAACAAGTATCATATGAAAAATGTACAGGGTTACTCATAAACAGACACCATATTTCAATATTTTTTACCTGGCAACATTATTATTTATTTTCAATTTACGAAAGGTTATACTTTGAATTAAATACATACCAAATTTTATGAAGTTTGAACCATTATTGAAAAAGTTATAGATATTTTTGTGGACAAGACGACAATTTTTGATATAGAGGAAAATGAGTAAAAATACACTGAAAAATGCTACAACATGCATACCGACAGGTTTAAATGGCCTTTTATTGTTTAAGCAAATAAAATAAAGTATTTGTATTGATTTATGCGAAGATTTGCTGTGGATTTTGCATACCAATATAGTTTTAAGGTGATATTTGATATAACAGCAATCTTCGCTAGTATGATGTAGATAGTGTACTTATGTAAACAGCCACAGAATTAAAAAAAAGTTTGCAACATATAAATATTTTACTTTTATTAAATTCTTAAGATGTTTTACTTTACATTTAAACAACAATTACATGTTTTTAACCATTAAAACATGAAGGGTGGAGAAACTATTGGGCAAAAAAAAAATTATTGAAAAAGACAGCTGTTTGCCTGTGGGTAATTTCAACGGACAAAGTTATCTACAGATTCAGAGACAGATGATTTATCCTTTGTTAATTATAGACATTTTTGGTTTTATTGATATAATTTAATTTCACTTGCTCAAGCAATTTCATTGGCTGAATCATTCAGAGGAACATATTACATTTTGTATAAAATAACTTGCCTACATCACAATGAGTTACAAAAACGTTTACTCCACTTGACGTACCTTTTGAAAATTGAACAATTTGAAGCCTTTTTCCAAGGAGGAATTATTGTATTGTCTACTTGTCATTAAATTATAAGGAATGAAGCTAATTTCAACTTATGTTATCCGATATATCAAAACTTGAGCAGTTTACGCTTTCTTATAAACCGCTTCGCGGTTTATAAAGCGTAAACACGTAATTGGATAACATAAGTTGAAATTACATGCATAAGTAAAACGGGTTCACACATAGATTCTTCGAAAGCCCTTCGGGCTTTATGGTTTGAAACCAACCCGAAATTGAACTTACCTTATTTCTTAATTATATTCATTTATTTCGTTTGATGTGGGAAAAGAGTATGTCTACAGTAAAAGACATGAATTATTATACGATTTTTCCCATGCTTCGACATAAAATAGAAACCAATTCATTTTGTAAAGACTGTAACCAATCTTAAAACCTTATAGGATAAATGACTCTTGTGTTTGTATTTATTAAGTATGGATTACTTGTAATTTTCACGATAGGTTGGAGATCTGTTTATTCCTTTATAATTCATATTTCTCTAAGACAGAATACTTACATCTTTTAGATTTTTTCTCTGTGTGTGTGGCAACAAGAAACAGTGGTGCCTTTTGCCTCCAAATGTCTTGATTGAGGTTATCCAAAACTTCAAGTAGTCTAAAAGAAACAAGAGTATGTAAGTCTAAAGGAACAAATAAAGCGTAACAATAAAACTACAATTCTGAATGAGACTGTAGCTTTACTGGTTAGTACTTATACAAGTGGAAAAAAATTGATTTTTAGGAAAGATATATATCATGATGTAGTGTACTTTTGTACGGTAAGCAGTGTATTGGGAGAAGTCTTGTCAGTTTCAATGGCAACACCCTCTATAAACAGATGCAGATTCATTATTCCCGGCTACTGACCATCAATTCATGTGTCAAATCCACTGAAACAAATAAATACCTGCCACAGAAACATACTTTGGGCTTGTATTGTGCTCTTCCAATAGAGACATTTACATGTATATGCCTAGTCTTCTTCGGATTGAACCCATACCTGGCCTCTGTGCTCTTCCAAATTGAGCTGAAGATTAACCCACTAGCCCAAAAATGTTTTCCTTTGCATGATTCTATAGGAAGCCATGATACCTGTATCTAATACTACCACATGAACACATGGACATGTATTATTAAATACATTTTATATACAGTATACACTTTATATACTACTGTAGTAATTAATGATTTTTGATGTAGCGTGTTATTTACTGCTGATCGCTATAAGTTGAAAATAACTGCAATTTTTACAATAAACGCCATAGGACCATATATATTTTTTTTTCATTTTTTTTTGCAAGGGCTCAGAAGGAAGTTTTTAATGATGCTAAGGATTTTCTGAAATTGTCCTAATTAAGTACTGAAGGGCCTAAGGTTTTTATAGAGTTCTATGGGAAAATAATTAGTTGGTCTTTTCCTTATAACCGAAACGATAAATCGCCATGTATGATCAAAGTCACATATATGATTGAAGAATATGCTTGTACGCAACATAAATAATCTAGGTTAGTAGAGCGTTCATTCTGAAACTAAAGTACATCAAAAATAAAACTGAAATTTGATTGTATTCCGGGGAAAAAATCATTTTCCATTTGGGCAACCAGTGGTCCCTTTTACAAAAAGAACTTATGACTAAGACCAAAAACTTGAGATTATTGAAAAAAAATTCTAAAATTAATGATTTCTGTTAAAAATTGCCAATATTAAAATTATTTTACTTCATTCCTCTTAAAAAGATGAAAACCATTTTTAATTTATTGAAAGTTATAAACAGAATTCATCTTCGAATGTTCTTTTTTAATATCTAATCACCCACACAAATTTTACCTGCTTTTGCAAGTGGGCAAGTGGTTATCCACAAACCTGCCTATGATGCATCAACTAAGAAAGTTTAATGAGCATAGACCAGAAATTGTTCAAAATATGCCTCTAAATCATTTTGAAAAAGAATGGGCTCAATATTTATAAAGTCATCTTGACCTACTTTTAAGTCAACGTAATGACTAATGAGGTCCTTAGATGCATCAACTGACAAAAAGTCCTTATAGTAAGCAAAATATCAACATTTTAATAAAATTTAAGTAATTTCTGGACAACTTTGAAGAGACCTTGAGACCATGCTGTTTGCCTGAGGGTAATTCCCCATGCAAATTTTTATCTACAACATCAGTTCTTGAGAAGAGATTTTTTTAGCAACCAGTATTTTTGTTTCATTTTTTCTAATTATATCCCCTTGCCTAAGGTTCACTACCCAGTGTTTTTTTTACAGATGGAAGCCATTAGGCCAAGGATACCTTTTGACAAATTGGACAATTATTGACCAAGGGGATATTGAGTATTATTAGTACTTTCATGTTAAATACTAAGATCTGATTGGTTTAGACATGAGTTAACAATCCGTATCAATTACCCTGAGCCTTAGCAACACACGTGACAACGGGTAACACAATGGTAATGCCACATGCGTGGAAATTATGCGCACAACGGTTCACCGTAGAATTCTAAAAATGTCAGTTGCGCGTTTGAAAGATTGGAATTAACTTGACGTCAATTGCTAAAGTTTGCGTCCGATAAACTTACTTGAAAACAACAAACGACAGACGATACATGCTTGCGAGTGTAGGAAACATGCTCCCGAGCCAGAAATAATGAAACTTTATATGATCTAAATGAGTATCAAACAAACAATAAAATTGGTATGTATTGGAAAGGGTGAACCGGTGAGTGTGAAAGCTTTCTAAACAACGTAAAGACACATCGACGTTTTTTTCATAGCATTTTTTGCTGACGTCTTTAATGTAATAAGACATTCAGTATAATAAAATAAATGGTGCCTGTTTTGGAGGGTAACATTTTAAATTGACACCCCACGGAAAACCATTGTCAACTCCGCGGACGCGCTGACAATGGTTTTCCTTGGGGTGACAAAGTTTCAAATGTTACCCTCTCTTAGCAAAACATGCACCCCTTATATAATGGCCCGTAATCTAACAAGTTTATGCACACTGCACAACGCATGCCGCACACCGAACAAATGGCAATAGCATTAGCTCTATGAGTCTTTGGCTCAGATGAGCTAAAAATAAAACATTTTACAAGTGTCTTACCTTTGTACGTCCACACAGAGAAGATTGATCCTTCTTGGTTATCTTTCTCTTTACTGACAACATCTTCAAACTTCTTAGTCATGTCCAACACAAGGATAAAGAAAGCCTTTTGTGTTACGTAAATTTGGTGACAGGCATAATATGCTAACTGGCCAGCAAAATCCAGCATGCTTACTGTTGGTAACTTCTCTTTTTCAGACAAGATTTTCTGAAAAATTTCATCTTTCACCATAGCTGTAGCTTCCTGGGAGATAAGATTGGCCATTACCTCTACTGTGTTCTCTTCTTCTGTGTCCTCCGTGGGTGAACTAGACATTTCCACATTCTCTTCTTTCTTTTCCTCTCGGCTATAAACTACTTCAGTACTTTTATCAGTACTTCCTACTTCCAAATTTTCTTTTTCGTTTGCATCAGAGCTGGCAACGGCACTACTGCTTGGGTCTGCTTTCAAATCTGTAGCATTTATTCTGATAAATGACTTGAATGGCGAGTCATCATCAGCCACTGAAAAAGAGGAATGTTGTTATTTAGTTTTGTTTTCATTTAGCACATCGTACAGTAATTATTTAGGCAAAAAAATTATAACTGGGTTCTCAGTCTTGTTTTCTTAAGAATATTAAATGCATGAGGGACATTTTTTTTCTTTATATCTCATGAAAAACAGACGCGGGAATTTTTTTTTAAAGATATAATTTCAAAACTAAATTTGTAGTCCACGATGTTCAAGCATCAAGTGTAGATATCAAAACAAGAGGCCCAGAGGCCACATCTCTCACCTGAGCAAATCATCTTGGAAAAAACACAAATCAGATCAGAACTGAAAAGTTTACTATAGTATCATTAATCATTGCTTTGAAGTCCTTGAGAAGACGATTTTTTAAAAGATTTTTCCTATATATTCCTATGTTAAACTTTGTTCATCCGGTGTGGCCCCTGTGTAACCTACCCCTTTAATGAATGTTGAATAGGCGGTTCATGACGATTCCTCTACTTGAATAACATTTAACCAAGTTTAATGCAATTTTACTATTGGATACACTGAACTCAGGTGTTTATCAAAAAAGGTTAAACAATTTGTAATACAAGATTCTGAGGATTGAACTTAGGTCCACATGAGCCTTTGGCTCAGGTGATTTGATGATTCTAACAAACTGCCTGAAATATATTTTTAAATGAAGTGTTATGGAATTTTTCAACTTTCAAGTGGTTCTTTTATTTGTGTGTTTGTGTATTTTAGTGTAAAATTCTAATCAGCAAGTATGATCCCCTTAATGTCATATAACATGAAACGATTTTCATCCTAAAAACAAATGTATGAAATTTTATTTACCACTAAAATGTAACAGTGACCTTTTTTCTTTATGTGGATTAAATGATTTTCTTAGTTAACTAATATATAGGAACAGAAACTTGATTCTAATTCTTACGTAACACAACTAATCAAAGTGTTTTAGCACTATAAATAGTGCTTATAATTTTATTAAACTTTGTCTTATTCCTCATGTTTTGTTTTCCTGATTATCCAGTTTTTAGGGGTCCAACCACTTATGTAAAACTTGAGGCCCTTGAAGGATCCCTGTGGCATGATTTGGAATCTACACTACTGATTGGCCAAAGGGTTCTTGAGTTCCAAATTTTTCAAGGTTCATAATTATCACCCCTTAGGAAAACCTATCCCCTTTACATAAGGATACATGGCAAGTATTCCTCATGAAAATTGACAACAATGCGGACTGAAATGGAAATCCTTGATTGTGTCTTCTTTCTCTATTGTACCTAAATCTTGATTAATTCATATAATGAAACGATGGAAACAAGATGTGTACACTTAACAAAACCCAACAGTGATGCTGCTTTGTACTGTGTTTCAGCACTATAAATAGTGCTTATAATTTTATAAACTTTGTCTAATTCCTCAGTTTTGGTTTACCACACTACATGAAATCTGTGAATCCAACTGACGTTCGAGTTCTAAGGTTGATGGAGTTATCTTTAACCATGTTATTGATCGAGTTCTACTGTGGAAAACCTTCAGAAACCCCACTTTGTACCGTGGAAGTAGATTCCTCATGAAGCTGCACTGAAATCAATGCCATCATAACTTATCTAAATCTTGATGCTTTATCCTGTGTACACGGCCATAAATTTAGGAAAAATTTGAATAATCATGATGTTTGTCTTACGTTTGACTGATTTCTAAAATGCAGTCAAAATGCAGTCAGGAAATCCGTTTTTTTTTTTTTTGGGGGGGGGGGGGGGGGGTAATTGACGAGCGCATGAGAGAAATTGTATTTTATTATTTGAGGATAAAAGTGGGTAATGCGAATTGTTGAATAAAATGCGGATGAGCCTGAGAATCAAGTTATTATTTTTTAGGCCTTATCTCTTTTTTCATATCTGAGGATTGAGAACAAACAGTCTATTGATTTTAACTTAAATCAACATATATGTGTTCATTATTCAAACAATAATTTTTCTTATATCCCCCTTCGAAGAATCGAGGGGATATTGCTTTGCTGCTGTCTGTCAGTTCGTCGGTCTGTCAACCGGTCTGTCTATTGGTCCACTAAGTTTCCTTCATTTTCTTCACAACCATTGCACATACTGAAATGCTGAAATGAAATGTTGGTATACAGATTGATCAAATTAATATCTAGGTCAAGTTTCTTTTGACAGAGATATGCCCCTTGGACTTGGTAAAATTCCAACTAAGCTGTAGATTCCTTATTTTTCGTGAGTACTTATTATCGCGAATGAGCTCTTCAACAGCAAATCGCCAGAATAAGAAAACACAAATGAACAGTCGATCAAGAGTTTTAAAACAGATTTCACAAAGTACTTTATATATCTGTAGACGGACAATATTTTAGCCTTCATTACTAAACTTCTTTTTTTTTAAATCTTTAAATATATCTGATTTTCCTTATTCTTGGAATATATACGTATATATGCATATTAATTTCTTGATTTTTAAAAGATCTATATATTATGACTTAGGCTTCTACTAATGGAAAAAAATACTCAGGTTTGAATTATCTTCATAATTAAGGCTATCAAAATTTAATTCTCTGGTTCTCAGGCCAATTTTCTCCAAAACAGATGCGGGAGGGCGGCATTTTATTTTTCATTTTATTGGCAATAAAGTAGATGAGGGAGGTATTTTTTTAAATTTTAATTTCCGAATTTTCTTTAACATTATGATAATTTTTTTAATCACAGATATACTTTCCATTTCTGGTCAAAATTTCTGCTTTATCCATTGATTAACAGTGTGTAAACATCGTAATATCCTCGAATGTATTTTCAAACGAAGTAGCCAAAATCTCATTGTAAATGGCTACCGGAAGTGATATTTGAATACTAAACTATGAAACAAATGAGGTCGGAATTTTTTCCCGGATTGGTCTCCGCAATAACAACTTTTTATTTTATCAAAAATACAAAAAAATCAGCAATGCGGCTACCTCAAAACGGATGCGCGCGGGCCTGAGAACCAAGATTTCAGTTTTATATGGCCTAAATATAATCTATAAATCTATTTTTTTCAAAAGTGCCTTCACAACAGATCTTAACTTCCCGTCAGGAACTTCTGTTTGTCAATAAGGTTTTTGATCTATGTTTTCCATGTAGGGATTGTTGTAATAAACTATTAAATCAATCTTATTATTTACTTTTATATATTATCTACGTAATGACGTATTTTTATTGTTTAAGATAATATGTGCCTGTTTCGCATTAAGCTGCTTTAATTTCGTTTGTGGTGCTTCTTGCAAAATTACGCGATAATTAATTCCACGTGTATATTTAGGAATCTACAGTATTTATTATATGATGATTGAATATTCTAGATTGAACATTGTAAGAACTAACTAGAAATATGTCCATAGGACATGAATGCCCCGCCGAGGATATATTAGTAAAGCAACATGAAAATTTGTATGTGTATAAAATTTGATCAGTTTGGTTCAGGTAGGGCTTATAGTTACTACCCTGAAATGAAAACATAGGTCAGATCCAGCATCCGAAGCAAGTCTGGTAGTGTACATCCCTAGATGATTCATCCATGCAAGTTTGGTTCAGGTAGGGCTTATATTCTTATAATTACTAAGGAATGAAAATGTAGGTCAGATCCAGCATCCGAAGCAAGTTTGGTAGTTTCCATCCCTAGATGCATCATCCATGCAAGTTTGGTTCAGGCAGGGCTTACAGTTACTTGGGAATGAAAATAGAGGTCAGATCCAGCATCTGAAGCAAGTCTGGTAGTGTCCATCCCTAGATGCATCATCCATGCAATGTATGTTCAGGAAGGGCTTATAGTTACTTGGGAAGGAAAATATAGGTCAGATCCAGTATCCGAAGCAAGTCTGGTAGTGTCCATCCCTAGATGCATCATCCAGGCAAGTTTGGTTTAGGCAGGGCTTATAGTTATTTAGGAATGAAAATATAGGTCAGATCCAGCATCTGAAGCAAGTGGTGTTAGTGTCCATCCCTAGAACATCATCCAAGACAAGTTTGGTTCAGGTAGGGCTTATAGTTACTTGAGCAATTGGTTAAAAAAGCACATATCAGCATCCGAAGCAAGTCTGGTAGTGTCCATCCCTAGATGCATCATCCATGCAAGTTTAGTTCAGGTAGGACTTATAGTTACTTTGGAATAAACTAGGTCACACATTCCAAGCAAGTTTGGAAGTCTCCATCCCTAGATGCATCATCCATGCAAGTTTGGTTCAGGTAGGGCTTATAGTTACTTGGGAATCAAAATATAGGTCAGATCCAGAATCAGAAGCAAGTCTGGTAGTATCCCTAGATGCATCATCCATGCAAGTTTAGTTCATAGTTACTTGGGAATCAAAATGTAGGTCAGATCCAGCATCCTGAGAATGGTATGTCCATCCCTAGATGCATCATCCAGGCAAGTTTGATTCAGGTAGGGCTTATAGTTACTTGGGAATGAAAATGTAGGTCAGATCCAGCATCTGAAGCAAGTCTGGTATTGTCCATCCCTAAATGCATAATCTATGCAAGTTTGGTCCAAGTAGGGCTTTTAGTTCCTGAGGAATGGACCTGCTCCAAACACTTAAACCTGGTCACTCATCTGGAAAATGTAGAGTCCATGATTTGAACAAAGTCTGGTAGTGTTCATCCCTACGCAGTACAGTTAAGGCAACATTTTCTATAAAAACGCACGGAATCCGATACATATAATGTTTAACAGTTTTATTTTTGAGAAAGACACTCTAGTTAAAATAGCTATATCTTATCTTGAAGAGTATGTCCATCGCTTTTCACATCGGTATTTTTTGACATCATGTGACCCCTTGAAGTCACGTGGGCTGATTTTAGCTAAGAAATGAGATGTCAAATTTAACCAAAAAGTGCAAGGGCAAGGCAAACAAAAAATTAACTGCAAAATGTTTTATGTTGTCACTATGTATCTATACTTTCTCAAAAGTGATGCTCATTCAGTTAGTTTTTCGATATAATTAAGTTATTCAGCTAAAACAGACAGTAATGTATGAAAAATAGGATATTTTCCTAATTTCATCGCGAATTATAAATTAACTATAGGATTACAAAGAAATGAGCATCATTTTTTGAAAACTATACAATAAAATAAATAATTTAAAATAAAAACCTAATTTTTAGATTGTCGCCTTGCCCTTGCACTTTTTGATTAAAAATTGAAATCTTGGAAAAGTCAATCTAATTTTAGTTTTCAAACGCATCATTGACCCAGCATGGGAGATAACTCTTGAGTACTTGATATAGTTTGTTTACCTCGTAAATTTTAAATAAATATACATGCGGACAGGGCTGGACTCCTTTTTTTTACTTTATCAAACGGTATGCATAAAAATCGTTGACATTTCTTTCTTTTCTGTGTATTCGTTCTCCATATATTGTGTACATTAAATGTCTTTCAAACCTCACGCATTTCCTCAATGATGTGTATATACATGTAGTATTACTTACAAACAGGTCTAAATATTGCCGATATATTTAGGAGAACACAAATGGTTAATTAAAATATAGCCTTCATTAATAATTAAGTATATATCTATTCCCCTCTCACACTACTGTACGCATAGGCGTCGGAACGGGGTGGGGGGAGGGGGGGGGCTGGGGATTAGCCTCCATACTTATTTTCAAATTATATACATGTACGTAATGTAGGCATTTGAATTTACCTTTTCTTTTGGTTAAGCCCCCTCCCCCTTTCAATTAGCCCCCTTTCATTTGCTTCCGACGCCTATCGTACACAAACTTGTTTTCATATTTTTTTTTCTTTCTGCATACGAGATCATGTTCAGATCTACGATCGCTTTCAATCAGACGGTTATTCAGACCGCTTACTGGTAATTAAGGGATATAAACTAAGTTTTAAGTTTTAGGAACTAATAAGAAAGGATTGGGCTATACTCCTGTATTTGTCAAGGGGACAGCCATTTTATTCCGAGGGGAGGGGCTGGCAGATCTTAGAAATAAATACTTGCAGATCAGTGATCTTTTTAAACATTTTTTTTTCATGTTAGACTTTTCAATGAAGGGGAAAACAAATAATCTGTCCTTCATTTTATTAATCGGAAATAAATATTAATCTGTCCTTCATTGACATGAAAATAAAAAAAAATCTGGAAAAACTCGCCTGCCCCCCCCCCCCCCCTTTCCCTCAGAATCAAATGGTGGTCCCCTATCCTATTTTGAATCAATTAGGAGGATAGCTAGTCTTCTGGGGTTTTTTTTAATATTATTAAAAAATAAATGAACACAATACACATGCTGGAAATAAGATCTTTATGGACATTAGTACCCTCCACACAAAATAGTATGCAAGTTAAGATTTTCAAATCTTAATGGCCTTTTCAACACATGAACAGTAAATAAATTAAAAAGTCAAATTATTTTGTTTATCTAGAAAATTTATTAAATAAACATTTCTTTTCAAATCCAATGATAGACTGTAGGCCTAGGAATGCTGGGCAGGTGCAAATTATTTCCATCACTTCATGTTCTTGTGGATAAAATGAATTCTGAAAATATGAGAAAATCAGGAAATACCATTATTGAAAGTAATTTGTGTTTTAAAAAATGAAATTAAAAAATGCATTGAAACATTTAACATAGAATGCATATACATGTTTTCAATTCTTCTGTTAGTTTTATTATCAAAACTTTGTATGGTTTATAGCTAATATTGAGCATACCATTTTCCTTAAATGATAGATTAACTTCCTGCCTGAATAAATCCATTAGTCCACAGGAATAGCTATGCCTACAACACAATATAATATGCAGTTATATGCTATGAAATTACTAAATATACATTGTAGAATAAAATGGAATTACATTTTACAAAAAACTATGCTACATTGTATACTGTAGTGAATTTATGTAATTCATATAAATGGAAAAAAAATGTGTTACAAAACTTCTCTGGGAAAGTGAAACTTCTGACATTTAGTACAATAGTTATCGGAGTTTCTCCTTTACCAAAGTGAAAAAAAATGTAAAGTACATGCAAACTTTAAAAATGTGAAATGCTTTAGAAGTATACATACCCTGTGGAGAAATGATGCATTTTTTATTTATTCATTCTTTAAGCCTGATACTCTTGACAGCTACAATGATAAAAATATTATATAAATAATTTAATGTACATGTAATCTAAACAAAAAATGAATATTTTTTTCATTACTTTAGAAATTCTAGAAAATTACAACCATAGATCTGATTGTATGATTGATTGTATATTGTTTAACGTCTCTCTCGAGAATTTTTCACTCATACGGAGACGTCACCGTATGCCGGTGAAGGGCTTCAAATTTAGACCTATACTCGGCACTCAGGGCCATTGAGCAGTGAGGGTTCTTTATCGTGCCAGCGCCTACCGTGACACGGGACCTACGTTTTTAAGGTCATATCCGAAAGACCCGTGACTTTCACTTCTGATGCCAAGCGCTTGGCGAAGGAACAGTCACTACCTATTTTTACGTCTTAGGTTTGACGCGGCGCCCGGAACGAGAATCCCGATCACGAAGCGAACGCTCTACCACTAGGCTACCGTGAACGGTTCACCATAGATCTGAAGTGGGGCTTCTATGTGTTCAACACAATGATACTGATTTTTTTTAAAATTGTGTATATTTGTAATATGTCAAAAGACATCATAGCTTGTATAGGCCTAGTCACTAGTGAATCATTGATTGAAACAATGAAAACATCTCATTTAATTTATTTTAGTTTAAATTTTTGTTACTGATGACCTCCATTATTAATACATATTGTCTCAAAGAAAATAAGCTAATTGACAGGAACTCAGTACATATTTAGTGCAATTAATTTTTAATAATTCTAAAAAGTGTGCAACTTAGTATGGGGGGGTGTGGTTACACACAAGGCACTGCATTACAGTTTTTCACTGACTGTGATATGATGTGAAATGAACATGAGCACACTCGGGTTTTTTATGTTAACAAAAGCATGTCTACATATTCTAGATCTACACATGTACCTACATATGCGTATACATAGGGGCCTACCTGGCCTGGAATTTCAGTGCAGTGATGGATCTACGGAGCTGGTGCATATCGTCTCAGTTTTCTGCTATTTTCCGAAATAATGTCCTCATATTCTCGTAAAAGGAAGAAACAATGCCGTGTCTCTTATTTTATCCCTATTTTCTTTGAAGATTGTGTGGTTATTGCATTTAAATCCACTGCAAATCTCAGCTGATGTCGCCACGTTTTTAGATGTAAACAACATTCCGTGTCACCGAGTGCAAGCGCTTGGCTGAAGCCGAATGCAGACAAACGGCACAATTAAAAGAGAATTATTTTAAAGACATGCTATTATATATACGAGGAAATCACTAATTATTTTCTATTTCAACATGAAGATATTGCTGTTTATTACAAATTCTTGCAGATATCGGTAAATTGTTATTTTGAGCACCATTTCCTTATATGGATCAATCAGGGCGGAGCAACTGTCATGACGTCAGACCTCATTATGACTTCATTACCATATTTTTTTCATGTGTTGCCTTAACTGTACTGCGTAGATGCATCATCCAGGCAAGTTTATATTAACATGTGAAGTTTGATAACACCATCTTAAATGGTATGTTTAAAACTGAGCTAAACACTAATTTAAGACAAGAGGCCCAGGGGCCACATCGCTCACCTGAGCAATTGGTTAGGAAAAAGCACATATCAGATCAGAACTGAAAGTTTACTGGGGGGGGGTTGAATTTTAACCCCCAAGGAGGTCATGATTTGAATAAACTAGAATCTACACTACCTGCGGATGATTCCCTATAGATATCACTATAAGCATGGCTTTGAAGTACTTGAAAAGAAGATTTTAAAAGGATTCCCTATATATTCCTATGTAAAACTTTGATTGGCCATTTGGCTCCACCCTTCCCCCAGAGTTCATGATTTGAACAAACTTGAATCTACACTACCTGAGAATGATTCCACATGAGTTTCATCTTTCCTAGCCCAGTGGTTCTTGAGAAGATTTTTAAAGATTTTTCCTATATATTCTTATGTAAAACTTTGATCGGCCATTTTGGCCCCACCCTACCCCCGGCTCAGGTGAGGTCAAGGCCAAAGGAAAGGTCAAGGTCAAAAAATGTTGATGCAGTTGCATAGCTCTCATCAATATCTATCAGCATATGAAATTTGATAAAAGTGTTTTGGATAGTTTCTTTGAAACTTAGCTTTGAACAGAGCTAAATGCAAAGTGTGATGGAAGGACAGAAGGACGGAAGGACGGAAGATGGACATAACAAACACTATATGCCCCGGCCATATTCATGGCGGGGCATAAAAATATGTCCATAGGACATGAATGCCCCGCCCAGGCTTCATTAGTAAGGCAACATGTGTATACATGTGACATGTGTATTCAGCATATAAATTTTGATGAATAGTTTCTTTAAAACTGGGTTTCATACAAAAACTCAAAAGAGGTATTTCTGTTTGAAAAGTGTCTTTTTCATTTGTCCTTTGAATATGTCTCAGAATTTTTTCTACCTTCTAAAACTCCATCTCTAACAATGAAGACATGTTGATGGACTTCCAGTCCCCTGGTGGACTCGGTAACTTCACTGATATCTTGGCGTTTCCATCTTAATCGCTTCAGCAATGTTGTTATTCCCCTGGATGACTTTGTAGCTTTGCTGACAGTTTGACTTTGCCCTCTTAATCGCTTCAGTAGCGTTGTTTTTCCAGCCTCAGCACATCCAACAATTATTCCTCTGGCATGGGAAACAGTTGTCTTCTCCTTCCTCAGAAACTTCTTCAACTCCTCCACTTTATTTATATCATCACTGCTAGGATCTATAACAAAAACAGAATGTTCTCAGAATGGACATCAGAACAAATATATATGAAGCACTAGAATTTGAATTTTTTTAAATGCTCTTTACAGGTGTTCCAGGGAAAAAATAAGTTACTCTAGATCTGTTATTTTCATATCTTATTTTTTCTAATTCAGTCCCAGAATATTATCTGGTATTATGGCTTTGGTCGTATGATTTACGTCATGGGCTATGAACAAGGATTGAAATTTGTCACAAGTGACATTGTGTCAATGTTTAATAATTAATATTAGCTTATTGTACAGGTATTGGTAAGAGTTATCTTTATTTGGGCATTAGGAGTTATCGTTTATTTCGTTTATGCACTATTGGTCACTGAGTTGTACTTGTTCTATTTTTATCAAAGTATACTCGTCGAGCCCGTTTGAGTAGTTTGGTCAGTTATTTATATACTGGGTGTTGGCTTGTGTTTGTCAGATGAGGTCTGGATGCCGGGAGTTATACTTTACCCATGCTTAGTAATCTTGGCTGTGTCTTTTATATTACTCATGCTGTGTGAACTTGGGTGTGTACTGTTTCCCCTGCTGTGTGATCTTGGGAATCAGGGATGTTTTGTAGCAGTGTTGAGAGCAAGACCTGGGGGCCGACAGTATGATTTTTATGTATAAAATGCCACAGCTCAGTAAGTTTTTTCACTTTGCAATATTTTTGTTGTTAGCTTTAAAGAGCAATTTTCTTTGGAAAACTGTTAGCAATATAGCGAGTATGTATATATTTAATACGCTTTAATTCATTTACTTGTTAAATGGCAAAAATATATGTTTTCTTCTGTAATTTGTTTGTAAAATCTAGTATATTGAACAGATGTGTGTTTTGAATATTTTATTAGAAAACCCTATGAAAATTGTAGGTGACCAAAATTGTATATTAAGCTTTTGTTCTGGACGGGAGGATTGGTGTATGTGGTAAGGCTACTTTTAGGATATGGACCGGAAGGGACAATATGGTGGACCATACATTGCGACATGATGTGAAGTGTAAATCTGTCCAGTGATGACCACGATTGAACTTTTGGCCGTTTTCATGTTTACTGTACATATGTAGATAAATTTATTGTTAATTATTATGAATCTTGTTATTTCTTGGTGAACAGAAGGTCATCCAAAATATTATTTGTTTTGGGTTGTTAATACAAATTTAAAGAACCCATCACAACTTGAGGTCAGTTGTGACAAAATTAAACATTTTTTGTCAAAAAAAAATTAATTCCTCTGTTTAAAATTTACAAACATATATAATTAAATACTATTTCTGTAGCAAAAAAATAGCAATGTCTTTTACTCGTGAAACAAGAGGTCCATGGGTGACATGAGTCACCTGAGTAACTTTGGAGATGCCTTTTTTCAACCAGAATCCCCCCCCCCTTGTATTACATATTGAGGCCATATCCACCCCCTCCCTGGGGTCAGGATTTTAACAATTTAGAATCAACACTACCCAGAATGCTTCCGTATAAATTTCAGCTTTACTGGCTCAGTGGTTCTTGGAAAGAAAATTTCTAAATTTTCTTCTATATATTTCTATGTTAAACGTGGATTCCCTATTGTGTCAATGTGGCACCACCCGCCCTACCCCCGGGGGTCATGATTTTGCCAATTTAGAATTAACACTACCCCCATGATGCTTCAACACAAGTTTCAGCTTTTATGGCCTGTTGATTCTTGAGAAAATGATTTTTAGAGAATTTTTCGTATGCATTTCTATGTAAAACTAGGATCCCCTACTGTGACCCCGCCCTTAGTATCCCCAGGGGTCATGATTTTAATAGTTTTGAATTTTCATTTCCCAAGGATACTTCCACACAAGTTTCATTTTTTCTTTGCCATTGGTTCTTGAGAAGAAGATTTCTAAAGATTTTCCCTACATATTTCAATGTAAAACTTGGATTCCCTATTGTGGTTCCGCCCCCCCCCCCCCCCGGGTCATGGTTTTAACAATTTAGAATCTAAACTACCCCAGGGTGCTTCTACATAAGTGTCAGGTTTTCTGCCCAGTGGTTCTTGAGAAGAAGATTTTTAAAGATGTTTCCTATATATTTCTATATAAAACTTAGATTCCCTATTGTGGCCCCATCCTACCCCTGGGGGTCATGGTTTTAATAATTTAGAATCTACACTACCCCAGGATGCTTCCACATAAGTTTCAACTTTTCTGGCCAAGTGGTTCTTAAGAGGAAGATTTTTAATAAACCCACCCTATTTTCATCTTTTCTTGATTATCTCCCCTTGTAAGGGGACTTGGCCCTTCATTTTGACAATTTGAATTCCCCATCACTCAAGGATGCTTTGTATCAAGCTTTGTTAATATTGACCCAGTGGTTCTTACGAAGAAGTTGAAAATGTGAAAAGTTTACAGTCGGACGGACAGCTAGACAGATGGACGCCGGATAAAATGTGATCAGAAAAGCTCACTTGAGCCTACGGCTCAGGTGAGCTATTCTGCTAATAAACCAGAAGTCTGTATCGAGACTGAAGCTCTACTGGTTTGTACTTATAGCAAAGGAAGAGAAAAGTACTTAAGCAGTTGGGAATTGAAACTTAACAACAGCAATAAATAGAATAATGATCCTTGATAAAATCTCTTTATGTTCTTAGTGTAGTCTACTTGTGTGCCAAGTTATATCGAAATCAGACTAAAACTGTAGGAGGAGAAGCATTTTGAAACAATTTTACAGACATTTCTATTCTTAGTAACCTTGGCAACACCATTCATCGATATCAAAAACAGATACATAGAATTATGGATCTTAGTGTAGTCTACTTGTGTGCCAAGTTATATTGAAATCAGACCAAAACTGTAGGAGGAGTAGCATTTTGAAACAATTTTACAGAAATTTCTATTTTTAGTTACCACGGCAACACCGTTCATTGAAATCAAAAACCAATACACCGCATTATGTATCTTAGTGTTATCTACTTGTGTGCCAAGTTATATTCAAATCAGACTAAAACTGTAGGAGGAGTAGCATTTTGAAAAAAAATCACCGAAATTTCTATTTTTAGTAACCATGGCAACATCTTTCATTGAAATCAAACCCTATGTATAGAATTATGTATCGTAGTGCTGTCTACTTGTGTGCCAAGTTATATTGAAATCAGACCAAAACTTTAGGAGGAGTAGCATTTTGAAACAATTTTACAGAAATCTCTATTTTTAGTAACCATGGCAACAACATTCACCTAAATCAAAAACCGATACGTAGAATTATGTATCTTAGTGTAGTCTACTTGTGTGCCAAGTTATATTGAAATCAGACCAAAACTGTAAGAGGAGTAGCATTTTGTAAGAATTTCAGGGAAATGTCTATTTTTAGTTACCATGGCAACACCTTTAATCGAAATCAAAAACCGATATATAGAATTATGTATCTTAGTGTAGTCTACTTGTGTGCCAAGTTATATTGAAATCAGACCAAAACTGTACAAGGATAGCATTTCGTAAGAATTTCACAGAAATGTCTATTTTTAGTTACCACGGCAACACCTTTTATCGAAATAAAAAAAACGATATACAGAATTGTGTATCTTAGTGTAGTATACTTGTGTGCCAAGTTATATTGAAATCAAACTAAAACTGTAGGAGGAGTAGCATTTTAAAGGAATTTCACAGAAATTTCTATTTTTAGTTACCATGGCAACACCTTTTATCGAAATCAAAAACCAATACACAGAATTATGTATCTTAGTGTAGTCTACTTGTTTGCCAAGTTATATTTAAATCAGACCAAAACTGTAGGAGGAGTAGCATTTTAAAGGAATTTCACAGAAATTCTATTTTTAGTTATCACGGCAACACCTTTTATCGAAATCAAAAAATGATATACAGAATTGTGTATCTTCGTGTAGTCTACTTGTGTGCCAAGTTATATTGAAATCAGACCAAAACTGTAGGAAGAGTAGCATTTTAAAGGAATTTCACAGAAATGTTTATTTTTAGTTACCACGGCAACACCTTTTACCGAAATCAAAAACCAATAAACAGAATTATGTATCTTAGTGTAGTCTACTTGTGTGCCAAGTTATATTCAAATCAGACCAAAACTGTAGGAGGAGTAGCATTATAAAGGAATTTCACAGAAGTTCTATTTTTAGTTACCATGGCAACACCGTTTATCAAAATCAAAAACTGATACACAGAATTATGTATCCTCGTGTAGTCTACTTGTGTGCCAAGTTATATTGAAATCAGACCAAAACTGTAGGAGGAGTAGCATTTTGAAAAATTGTTTACAGACAGACGGACAGCTAGACAGACGAACGGACGCCGGACGCATTACTATCGCATAAGCTCTTCTGGTCTCTGATCAGTAGAGCTAAAAACTAACTGCGTCATCTTATCAACCTTAAGAAGTTTTAACAAGAGGCCCAGGGGCCACATCAAATCACAATTGCTTGTTTTCTTTCATCACTTTGTAACATAATGCATTGTGTAAATACAGAACAAAAAGGGTTTTTTCACTAAAACAGTACTTAAAAGAAAAAGATTAAATAGCATGATAAAGTGAGACACTGTGTGACACCTCCTTCCCACCCAAACCTACCCCCAAAAAATTGTGTGTGTGTGAGGAAGGGAGAGGGTGAGGGAGTGTGTGTGTGTGTGGTGAAGTTGGGGGTGGGAGGGGGGGTTACACTGATATGACTCTATAATTCTGGCATTGGTTTCATTTTAACCATAAAATCTCCATGTAATATACATGTAGAATGTCACCCCAGTACACAGTGTAGATTTACTGAACACCTGCTACAGAAATACACAACATTCCTAGACAGAGCTGTGTTAATATCAATGGTGTTTATATCTAACTGTCAGTACTGTACAAAATGTTTGTAGTCAATGTGATTAAACTTTGTTTTAACACATTGAATGACGTATTCAAAGTATATATTATCTAATGATAAGGTCTATGACATCCCCTCCCTCCCTCCAACACTCATGAACCCCAATTGTACAATTATTTTTCCATTTCCTGACATTTGTAGTGATCTACAAATTTAATCTACAAACCATTTAGCAGAGGAATATAAAAATATCATGTTAACCCAAATAGAAGAGAGAATCAATGAGAGTTATTTAACCATGTTAACAAATCATTAGACAATCTGTACAAAATCAGGATTTGTTTGTCACAGACAACAAAGTTAACAACTAAGTACACATTAAAATAACTCTAACATGTCTAATTAAATCTAATATGAAAATCAAATCATTATTAATTTGACAACTTATCTATTAATATCCTTTCTTAAAAACATTTCTTGTTACATAACACAAGTTAGAATTCAATTAAGCATGTAATGTATAAACACTTAAAAGTTATCACTATGATAATTCCGTAATGTCTTGTAATCACACATAAAACAATGACTATACTATATTATACACACTAAACATTGTAAACAAACATATAATAATACTTCAGTATAACTTACCAGTCAGATTCTCCCCTCCATAGTTAGGTCTGTAGATGTTCACTGTGTTGTGGCGGTATGATCCTACCCAGACAGAGCGGGTGATGTCATCATAACTCAGGCTGTATGGTCTGTTTATCCCGTGTTGTTCTGTATCTAACTGTGTCAGGTAGTTACCATCTTTATCAATGATATGTACTGTGTCGGTGTAATCATCACACACCAGGATGTGTGACAGCGCGTCAGTACAGATTCCATATGGTGATAGTCGTGATCCTGATGGGTGACCTGTGTAGGAGAAGCGATGTATTCCTCTTCTGTCTGTCACCACTACAGCACGCCAATAGTCAGACACAATAACATCTCCATTGAGGTTCTCTGTGATGTAGATAGGATAACTATACAGTTCCTGACCTGTGTTGTCGTGCTGTATGGTCTGTTTGTGTCCTCCTGTGTTAGTGTAACGGTTTACCTGGCCTGTCACTGTATCAGTATTATGTATCCCGACCAGCAGGTGTCCAGTGGAGGGGGAGCTGTAGACACTCCATGGTATCCATGGTGATGTGTATGGTATCACTGTGGTCTTTACTTTATCTTTAGATCGTTTTATGATGTTACGGTCACTGTCTATATAAATCACATCACCATCCCTAGTCACAGTATGTACTCCACCACCATATTGATATAAATCCGTCACATGGTCTAGAATGTCACCTGTCGTGTTAGTTAAGATGAGATTGCCTTCACCATCACTGATCCAGACCCGGTCTGATGTCACACGGGTAATGTGATCACACCTACTAACACCAGACACTGTGACAGATTTCTGTAACACCAGTCTATACATGACTGACACACGACTTTTATTTCTTTTTCCTGTGACTTTATAATCCTGTGTTGATTTCCTTCAGTCAGGGAGATCTCTCTGTCAATTACAACACTGTTCTAGAATTATCTACATCAGGAACACACTGTTTATAAATAACAAATGTACTCATTGTAAAATGTTTGGGTTTTCAAAACTTATACAGTGTTAAACAATTAAATAGAATTAACAGATAAACATAAATACCTTGACACTTGCTTCTCAATGCTTTGTCTCCATTCATAGCAGCCTCCAAGTGTTCTCAATTAAACCTGTCTAACAAAGCAATATTTATAAATTAAAACACATATAAATTGTGACAGACTGGAAAACAGTTCAGGTTCTTATAGATGTTAACATGAAATCATTTAAAACCTGACATTCAATAACATTGTACTTACAATCCAGTGTGCAAACTTTGTAATTTACAAAAGAATAATCATGTTAAAAACTGCATTCTTACAAATCAAAGAGCTTTCCTTGCCATAAAACTGACACGTATGTGTGCCTCGCTAATCAGCACACTGCCTTCCTGTGCGGTCAACACCACACCCCCATCTCCCCTATCCCTCTAAATTACAGCTCGGCCCGTGTGTGTTCACCGTCGACATACCTGAACTGCTCTCTCACCTTGTGTCAAACAGTATCTAGTTTCGGGATTCTGTTCATACCTTGTGTGAACTACATGTTAACTCATAAAATATTTTTTAATCAATTATTTAAATATAAATTGTACAATTTATGGATTTAAAAAAAAAACATTTTCTTTCTTGAATTTAAATAAAAAATATAATAAATCAATTTAATGAAACAAAGTCCCTTAACTCAATCCGCTGACTTATTTTATTAGTACGATGATTCCATTATAATGTTTAAGTATTTTCATGATTTGTAAAAAAAAAAAAAAAAAAAATAGTGCACTTAAGGTTTATGAACTTTCGGATCAATGGGTTTTCTTTTGGATCACCGGGTTTTCATCGGGTTACAGACAGAATTAATTGTAGGAAACAATTTCTTTGATCGTAGAAAAGATTGAAATATTTCTAACATTCTAAACTATGAAAAATTGCTCGCATTAATTTTTTCTGCGGTATTTTACTGTAATAAAA
>NW_026927993.1:0-33505 GCF_032062105.1 Saccostrea cuccullata | reverse complement strand
GAACAATTTATTATCATTCAGAATATACCACAAAAGATCTACAAAGAACCAAAGAACGGTCTGAAACACCGACATCGCAAGATAGGAGAAACAATAAAGGTGATAAATTAACTTATTTCAGTATACTTAGTTTAATTTGATATGTTATAAAGCAGATGCATATTTTACTTGAATCAAGCGCTTTGTTACCTAACTGTCAGTAGAACCCACTTCCATGCAAATACACGCCATTGTATCAAGAGGGAAAATTAAACCCTGTTGAAAATAAAATGGTACCTTTATGACCAATGAGGTATTACATGTACAGAAAAGCGTCTCTCAATCATTGAATGGCCAATCTTATGTTACAAAATCAACTTAATTGAATGTACATTTATATTTCCTTTAATCATTTTTTCAAACTTTTTTTGGAGAAATCCCTGTGATGTTTCTTTGATCATTTAAACGTTTTGTCAATATATTTATGAGAAGTTACGAGGGCTGTTCAATAAATAATGTCCTCGGTGCTCAGAAAGAAGCAAACGGCGCTTTTCAATGATTAAGTTTTCATGTTTTTACTTATTAATCTCTCTTAAATCAAACACATGTCCTTAATATTTTTTATCCAATTTCTGATTGTTTTTAGAACTCATTTTTGGGTATGACCCTTAGTATACTGGAAAATAGCAGATCCAATGATTTACTGGACTTGTTTTTTCTTCTGAAATGTGTTTTTTTTTAAGTTTGGAAATAGAAACAAGTCAAAAGTTCAAAGATCTGGCAAATATTGTTTAATGTGAAAGAACAATAACTTTCTGTTTATCCCGAAAACCCCTTTACTCTTCAGGGCATGCGGGTTTGAACGCTGTCAAGAAGAAACTCAATGTAGGGATTCCTGACTCTGGGTCCTTCCTCTAATAGACCTTTCGATTTTTTTGCAAAAAAATTGCTTTCTAGACCCCTTCAGATATTAAACTGTCTCCCGAATACGAATTTGAACAACAATACCACTAATATTTAAGAAAATTGCAAATAAATCTGTCTGTGCTCTTGCATACCTTTGCTTTTGTCATACCTTCGCCGTTTTTATCAAGTACATCTTATGGTAAATTTTGTTTTGATGATTTTAAGCAATAGATTCATGTTCCAATATCTGTTTGAATATAAAACAAACGTGGATAATTACAATTACTGATATTTTAAAATAATTTCGTACACGCTGTTGTTTTCACTCATTTTTCAAAATATAGGGTGACCTTTGAGTACCAAGCTTTTTTTTACTGCCAAATGTTTCTTAAAAGTAGCGTAAATTACTTCCGATATGATATCTATCAAATTCGCTATGTGTCTTAAAGTCAATCATACATCATCAAATATTATTTGTTGAAATTTAGCAAACCGTACATAAGTTGTTAAAATCTTTTATGGCAAGGAGGATACCGATTTTTGATGCCCATTACATAATTTTTAGCTCACCTGAGCCGAAGGCTCAAGTGAGCTTTACTGATCACATTTTGTCCGTCGTCCGTCCGTCCGTCTGTCCAGCTGTCCATCTGTCTGTCCGTCCGTCTGTAAACTTTTCACATTTTCGACTTCTTCTCAAGAACCACTAGGCCAATTTTGACCAAACGTGGTACAAAGCATTCTTGGGTAAAGGGGAATTTAAATTGTTAAAACGAAGGGCCAAGTCCCCTCAAAGGGGAGATAATCAAGAAAAGACAAAAATACGGTGGGGTCATTAAAAAATCTTCTCAAGAACCACTGGGTCAATAAGGCTGAAACTTATATGGAAGCACCCTGGGATAGTGTAGATTCTAAATTGTTCAAATCATGACCCCCGGGGTTGGGCGGGGCCACAATGGGGAATGAAAGTTTTACATAGAAATATATAGGAAAAATCTTTGAAAATCTTCTCCTCAAGAACCACTGGGCCAGAAAACCTGAAACTAATGTAGAAGCATTCTGTGGTAGTGTAGATTCTAAATTGTTCAAATCATGACCCTCGGGGGTTGGGCGGAGCCACAATGGGGAATCAATGTTTTACATAGAAATATATATATAGGAAATATCTTTGAAAATCTTCTTCTCAAGAACCACTCGGCCAGAAAAGCTGAAACTGATGTGGAAGCACCCTTGGGTAGTGTAGATTCTAAATTGTTCAAATCATGAATCCCAAGGGTAGGGCGGGACACAATGGGGAATCAAATTTTTCCATAAAAATATATAGGAAAAATCTTTGAAAATCTTCTTCTCAAGAACCACTCGGCCAGAAAAGCTGAAACTCATTGGAAGCACCCTGGGGTAGTGTAGATTCTAAATTTATCAAATCATGACCCCAGGGTGTAGGGCGGGGCCATAATAGGGCATCAATGTTTTACATAGAAATATATAGGAAAAAATCTTTGAAAATCTTCTTCTCAAGAACCACTGGGCCAGAAAAGCTGAAACTAATGTGGAAGCACCCTGGTGTAGTGTAGATTCTAAATTTATCAAATCATGACCCCCAGGGGTAGGGCAGGGCCACAATGGGGCATCAATGTTTTACATAGAAATATATAGGAAAAATCTTTGAAAATCTTTTTCTCAAGAACCACTGGGCCAGAAAAGCTGAAACTGATGTGGAAGCACCCTGGGGTAGTGTAGATTCTAAATTGTTCAAATCATGACCCCCAGGGGTAGGGCGGGGCCACAATGGGGAATGAAAGTTTTACATAGAAATATATAGGAAAAATCTTTGAAAATCTTCTTCTCAAGAGGCACTGGGCCAGAAAAGCTGAAACTCATGTGGAAGCATTGTGGGGTAGTGTAGATTCTAAATTGTTCAAATCATGACCCCGGGGGGTTGGGCGGAGCCACAATAGGGAATCAAAGTTTTACATTGAAATATATAGGAAAAATCTTTGAAAATCTTCTTCTCAAGAACCACTGGGCCAGAAAAGCTGAAACTGATGTGGAAGCACCCTTGGGTAGTGTAGATTCTAAATTGTTCAAATCATGACCCCCGAGGGTAGGGCGGGACACAATGGGGAATCAAATTTTTCCATAAAAATACATAGGAAAAATCTTTGAAAATCTTCTTCTCAGGAACTGCTCGGCCAGGAAAGCCGAAACTTTTGTGGATTCATCCTTGGGTAGTGTAGATTCCAAATTGTTGATATCATGACCCCCGGGGGTAGGGCGGGGCCACAATGGGGAATCAAAGTTTTACGTAGAAATATGTAGGAAAAATCTTTGAAAATCTTCTTCTCAAGAACCACTGGGCCAGAAAAGCTGAAACTCATGTGGAAGCATTGTGGGGTAGTGTAGATTCTAAATTGTTCAAATCATGACCCCCGGGGGTTGGGCGGAGCCACAATAGGGAATCAAAGTTTTACATAGAAATATATAGGAACATTTTTTAAAAAATCTTCTTCTCAAGAACCACTGGGCCAGAAAAGCTGAAACTGATGTGGAAGCACCCTTGGGTAGTGTAGATTCTAAATTGTTCAAATCATGACCCCCGAGGGTAGGGCGGGACACAATGGGGAATCAAATTTTTCCATAAAAATACATAGGAAAAATCTTTGAAAATCTTCTTCTCAAGAACCACTCGGCCAGGAAAGCTGAAACTCATTGGAAGCATCCTTGGGTAGTGTAGATTCTAAATTGTTCAAATCATGACCCCTGGGGGTTGGGCGGAGCCACAATGGGGAATCAAAGTTTTACATAGAAATATATAGGAAAAATCTTTGAAAATCTTCTTCTCTAGAACCACTGGGCCAATAAGGCTGAAACTGATGTGGAAGCACCTTGGGGTAGTGTAGATTCTAAATTGTTCAAATCATGAATCCCAAGGGTAGGGCGGGACACAATGGGGAATCAAATTTTTCCATAAAAATATATAGGAAAAATCTTTGAAAATCTTCTTCTCAAGAACCACTCTATATATATATATATATATATATATATATATATATATATATATATATATATATAAAGCACGAAAAAAACAACAACACTGTATATCCTAAATGTCGGATCTACCAAGTAGATACAAGGTCACGGATGGAAATTTATATAAAGCACTAAAAATGACCAACGACACGAACAATAAAAATTGTCAAATTTTCGGGACGCCCTGTCCCTTCCTCAGGACAAAGAAAAAAAGTTAAAAAGTCATAAGAACAAAGGAAAAAGAGAAACAAAAACAACTAGCACTACTACTAAACTACTAAACACTACATATTTACATACTTAATTACATGTTGAATTGGAAATTTTTCAGAACACTAACAAAGAAAGAAATCCGGACCGCTATGAAATGCGTCCGGTCTATCGGGTATACTCGGGTGAAGTGCGATTTACATAATTGAACGAATTAATTATGCTAATTAATTACGGCAATCAGTAAATCGTACATTGTTTCATCGTCTCAAAATGGCGTAACTTTACTTAATAAAGAAAATGAAAGAAAAATCATATAGTAGGGATATTTAAACATATGAATTATGATCAATTATAAATTTTGAAATATTTTAGGTCTTATTATCGGGAAAAAAATAATTAACAAAGGCGTTAGTAAAACATAGTTTTGTGGGTTGTTCGAGAGTTGGTGACGCAAATTAATTGTAGAATTTACACTAAATTGAGAGAATAATCTTGTTTAGTATGATCACATTTTTATTCTTCTCTAACAGTAAATACAGTTAGTCAGAATGTAGTCTATTAATTATTAAATTCACCAAGGAGATCAGATTCCCAAAAGACATTGCTTTTTAAACACACTTTGGTTATCATTGTTTTCTACATGCTAATTCCTGAGAGACAATTGAAAACAAACTACCATTTCAATATTTATTACGTTAATAATAAGAATTGGTTGATGTTGGCCGCATTAACATTTTTTGTGGGGAAACTGGGGAGCCGTCCAGTGCGCAAGTTTAACTTCACATGAAAGGGACACATTGGGGGCCTGAGTGAACATCAGTGCCTGAGCCTGAACAATCATCAGCGTTTTAAGGAGGCAGGCATGACCTGCCCTTCTCACCCTGTCTCCTGCTGTGCTACCTGGTCTAAAATTTGCATGAGGGAGACATAGACAAGCCTAATTGTCACATGCACCAGCCTGTATCATCCCTACACTAAGATGAGGTGGATGTGGCCCCAGCCGTACCCGGTGTGATCCCCATTATGCCAAAAACACTAAAATACTGACAACAGTTAACTAAGTCCTGACTTTGTATATATTAATTTAATTTACACTTTAAATTAAATCCTGTATTTAAACCCCTTGCTTTGGGAGCAAGTGGGGGGAGAGACCCAGGTTTTGGAGCAGAAAGTGTCAACACGTACAACTGCGGACTTCCCAGTCCCCAGCCCCCCCAAAATAGATGCGACAATAAATTCCCATACATGAATGAAAAAGTAAATAGAAATTAAAGTTTGTTTATAAGCACAAAAACACAGTTTGAATCCAAAGTCATACCGGATTTCCTGTCACCAAAATTACTACTGGTACCATGTCTTCTGCTTACCTGTGAAATATAGAAGACAAAAACCAAGTATCTGTTTTTCTTTCTTTTTTTACGGGGTAGGTGGGTGGTGCTTCTAAGATAAAAAAAAAAACTTGTGGGGTTTTCAGCAGGGGTATAGCTGATATCGAGTATAATCCAATCGTACGTAGTTCATGCTTGCGAGATAATTCAAACAAAGTTTAAACAATCACTACAGGGTGTCTCAAAATTAATATTGCCTACTTGATATAAAATCAAATAATGAATATTATCTTTCAGAACATACAACAAAAGATCTACAAGAAACCAAAGAACGGTATGAAGCACCCATATCGCAAGATAGGAGGAACAATAAAGGTGATAAATTGACGTATTTCAGTATAATAAGTTTAGATTGATATGTTATAAAGCAAATGCATATTTTACACGAATCAAGCGCTTTGTTACCTAACTGTCACTAGAACCCAGTTCTTTGCAAATACACGCCATTTTATCAAAAGGGAAAATTAAACCTTGTAGCAAATAAAATGGTACCTTTATGACCAATGAGGTATTACATGTACTAAAAAGCGTCTCTCAAACATTGAATGGCTAATCGTATGTTACAAAATCAACATTATTGAATGTACATTTATATTTCCTTTAATCATTTTAAAAAAAAATTTTTTTTGAGAAATCCCTGTGATGTTTCTTTGATCATTTTAACGTTTTGTCAATATATTTATGAGAAGTTATTATCATTGAATTTCTGTTTGGTTTTTCTTTACCTGGAGACCAAGCATAAGAAAGGAGATTTTAATCCTTTATAAGAACATGAATATATTTTTTAATTACATTCATTTGCTTTTTTAAAATGCAGTTTTTGTATATATATATATATATATATATATATATATATATATATATATATATATATATATATATATATATATATATATATATATATATATATATATATAAGCACTAAAAATGACCAACGACACGAACAATAAAAATTGTCAAATTGTCAAAATTTGACAATTTTTATTGTTCGTGTCGTTGGTCATTTTTAGTGCTTTATATAAATTTCCATCCGTGACCTTGTATCTACTTGATAGATCCGACATTTAGGATATACAGTGTTGTTGGTTTTTTAGTGCTTTATATATATATATATATATATATATATATATATATATATATATATATATATATATATATATATATATATATATATATACAGTATATATATGAAAACTGGATTTATTTCATTTCTCTTCATTAAACTTTCCATACCGTTTTCAACTATTCAAACCCAGATATTGAAGATATAAACATCGGCAAAGTTATACCTCTTTCATTGCAATTACCATGCAAAATTAATCTTACCTACTATCTAGCTGAATCCCACTAAAAAGACTGTAACACAGTGCATAGCTCAATGAATCAAAATGAACCTAGCAACAAGAAATACACATTTGTTAATTAGCAAAGTAAGGTAGAGAATTTTCATGTTTACTATGTTTTGTTTTAAAAAATTGGTAGTGGAATACCGAAAGATTATGTATAATAAATATGAAGATGTTTCTTCTATATTTTGCATTATTTACACTGTTCTATTTACAAAGAAGGCATGAAGACCTCGTTTCAAATTCCAGGAAATTCAAGCATTAATAAAGATTTGACTGCATGCACAGTTCTATAAGCAAATATCCTTTAATTATGCTCCAGTCTAGCAAAAACTGCAACCAATTTTTCAGTCCAAGCTTAGTCTAATAACACATGTTTTCCATTTTTATTCCTCTCAACAGTAAATACAATTAGTCAGAATATAGTCTATTATTTTTCAGAACATACCTCAAAAGATCTGAAAGAAACCAAAGAACGGTCTGAAGCACCGACATCGCAAGATAGGAGGAACAATAAAGGTGATATATTGACTTATTTCAGTACACTTAGTTTAGATTGATATGTTATAAAGCAAATGCATATTTTTCTTGAATAAAGTGCTTTGTTACCTAACTGTCACTAGAACCCACTTCTATGCAAATACACGCCATTGTATCAAGGGGGAAAATTAATCCCCATTGTAAATAAAATGGTACCGTTATGGCCATTGAGGTATTACATGTACAGAAAAGCGTCTCACAATCATTGAAAGGCCAATCTTATGTTACAAAATCAACAAAATTGAATGTACATTTATATTACCTTAAATTCTTTTTATAAACTTTTTGGAGATATCTCCGTGATGTTTCTTTGAACATTTTAACGTCCGGTCAACATAAATGTGAGTAGCTATTATCATTGAATTTATGTTTGCCTTTTCTTTACCTAGACACCAAGCACAAGAAAGGAAATTTTAATCCTGTATCAGTACATCAATTTATTTTTTAGTTACACTCATTTGATTTTTTAAAATGCAGTTTTTTTAGATTGATAGATATATTTGAAAATTTATTTCATGTATCTTTATTAAACTTTCCACTCCGTTTTCAACTATTCAAACCAAGTAATTGGAAACATAAGCAGCGGCCAAGTTATACCGCTTCCATTGCAATTACAATGCAAAATTAAGTTTACCTACCATCTAACTAAATCCACCTAAAAAAGTTGGTAACACAGTGCATAGGTCAATGAATCAAAATGAACCTAGCAACAAGAAATACACATTTGTTAATTAGCAAAGTAAGGTAGAGAATTTTCATGTTTACTATGTTTTGTTTTAAAAAATTGGTGGTGGAATACCGAAAGATTATGGATAATAAATATGAAGATGTATCTTCTAGATTTTGCATTATTTTACACTGTTCTATTTACAAAGAAGGCATGAAGACCTCGTTTCAAATTACGGAAATTTAACCATTAATAAAGATTTGACAGCATGCACAGTTCTATAAGCAAATATCCTTCAATTATGCTCCAGTCTAGCAAAAACTGCACCGAAGTTTTCAGTCCAAGCTTAGTCTAATAACACATGTTTTCCTTTTTTATTCTTCTCTAACAGTAAATACAATTAGTCAGAATAGTGTCTATTATCTTTCAGAACATACCTCAAAAGATCTAAAAGAAACCAAAGAACGGTCTGAAACACCCACATTGCAAGATAGGAGGTACAATAAAGGTGATAAATTGACTTATTTCAGTATACTTAGTTTAGATTGATATGTTATAAATCAAATGCATATTTTACACGAATCAAGTGCTTTGTTACCTAACTGTCACTAGAACCCACTTCTATGCAAATACACCCCATTGTATCAAGAGGGAACATTAAACCCTGTAGTAAATAAAATGGTACCTTTATGACCAATTAGATATTACATGTACAGAAAAGCGTTTGTCAATCATTGAATGGCTTATCGTATGTTATAAAATCAACATTATTGAATATACATTTATATTTCCTTTAATCATTTTTTTAAACTATTTTTTGAGAAATCCCCGTGATGTTTCTTTGATCATTTTAACGTTTTGTCAATATATTTATGAGTAGTTATTATCATTGAATTGATGTTTGCTTTTTCTTTACCTGGAGACCAAGCATAAGAAAGGAAATTTTAATCCTTTGTTAGGACATGAATGTATTTTTTAATTACACTCATTTGCTTTTTTAAAATGTAGTTTTTGTAGATTTATATTTATATATTTGAAAACTGGATTTATTTCATTTATCTTTATTAAACTTTCCACTCCGTTTTCAACTATTCAAAGCAAGATATTAAAGATATAAACATCGGCAAGGTTATTCCTCTTTCATTGCAATTACAATGCAAAATTAAGTTTACCTACCATCTAGCTAAATCCCACTAAAAGATTGTAACACAGTGCATAGATCAATGAATCAAAATGAACCTAGCAACAAGAAATACACATTTGTTAATTAGCAAAGTAAGTACATGTAGAGAATTTGCAAGTTTACATGTACTACGCAGGTAGGTTAAGGTTACAACTAAATATTCTACTTGCCTATATATTATGACGTCATAGTAAGCTATATGACGTGAGGTTTAGAGATAATAAGTTCTTGAAATCGATATCTAAGATTGATTTGAAGTCGTAAAAATGAATCAAAATATGCAGAGGTATAATATAAACGAAATTTTGTCGTTCCTAGGCCTCTGTAGTTATCACAGGGGTTACATACCAAACCCGTGACGTCATAACTGTTGATCATGCAGTAACAGAGTTAAACTGAATCGTAACGAGAATTGATGTAAACAAACACAAGAAATTGGAGTTGAAAAGCATTTAGAATGAATATCATGTGTGATTGTTGTGGGAATAAAGCGTATGAATAAGGTATGGTAAATATAATTTTGCAATTTCCTCGTTTAATTAGCAGGGAGGGTGTTTACTTGCCGATCAGCCTTTCCTCTGTCGTTCGTAACAAAAAAGATGCAAAAGTTCAACACTTCGCCGCATACCTTGAAATTTAATTTTTGTTTCTATCTAAAGTTCTTATTCTTTTGTATTTGGAAAGTGGCGCTAGAATCGTATGGTTTACGGGAATTGATGCTTTTTTTCAATGTTATGAACAAAATGTAAAATTTTGGGAAGGTTTCGTCAGAAATTGTTGAATAATTATTTCTATAATAGTACAGTACGATTCTAGCAGCACTTTTCATGGTACAGAGATGTTTTAAATAACTATTATTATAAATTGAAACTAATTATCCCCGGGGTAGTGTTAAACTTTTCACTTTTTCATTAAGGCATATTTTCTAATTATAGACGTCACGTGGTGACGTCGTGGTGAAGTGCCTCCTGTAGTATAAGTGCCATTGAAGTCTAAAGAATGCATAATTATAGCAAAAGTTTTATCCTTGACTTTTCCGATTTATTAGTGTTAACTTATATTATTACAAAAAAGTATGAATTCGCCGAATTCTGATCCATGTGCTGCCTTAACATACCCGCGTATGTTTTGTTTTAAAAAATTGGTAGTGGAATACCAAAAAATTATGAATAATAAGTATGAAGATGTATCTTCTTGATTTTGCATTATTTACACTGTTCTATTTACAAAGAAGGCATACAGACATCGATTCAAATTTCAGGATTGATTGATTGTATACTGTTTAACGTCCCTCTCCAGAATATTTTACTGATATGGAGACGTCACCATTGCCGGTGAAGGGATGCAAATTTAGGCCTATGCTCGGCAATCAGGCCTTTGAGCAGGGAGGGATCTTTATCGTGCCACACCTGCTGTGACACGGGGCCTCGGTTTATACGGTCTCATCCGAAGGACCGCCCCATTTAGTCGCCTAGATTTTGCATTATTTACACTATTCTATTTACAAAGAAGGCATAGAGACATCGATTCAAATTCCAGGAAATTTAACCATTAATATCGATTTTACAGCATGTGCAGTTCTATCAGCAAATAACCTTCAATTATTCTCCAGTCTAGCAAAAACTGCTCCCAAGTTTTCAGTCCAAGCGTAGCCTAATAACACATTTTTATCAATTTTTTTTTTCTCCTTTAAAAGTAAATACAATAAGTCGGAATATAGTCTATTATCTTTCAGAACATACCTCAAAAGACCTAAAAGAAACCAAAGAACGGTTTGAAGCACCGACATTGCAAGATAGGAGGAACAATAAAGGTGATAAATTGACTTATTTCAGTATACTTAGTTTAGATTGATATGTTATAAAGCAAATGCATATTTTACTTGAATAAAGCGCTTTGTTACCTAACTGTCACTAGAACCCAGTTCTATGCAAATACATGCGATTGTATCAAGAGGGAAAATTAAACCCTGTAGTAAATAAAATGGTACCTTTATGACCAATGAGGTATTGCATGTACAGAAAAGCGTCTCACAATCATTGAATGGCCAATCTTATGTTACAAAAACAACGTAATTGAATGTACATTAATTTTTTCTTAAATTATTTTTAAAAACTTTTTTGGAGTAATCCCTGTGATGTTTCTTTGAACATTCAAACGTCCGGTCAACATAAATATGAGTAGTTTTATCATTGAATTTATGTTTGCTTTTTCTTTACCTGGAGACCAAGCATAAGAAAGGAATTTTTAATCCTGTATCAGTACATGAATGTATTTTTTTATTCATACTGATTTGATTTTTTAAAATGCAGCTTTCTTTAGATTTATATATATATATTTGAAAATTGAATTTATTTGATTTATCTTCATTAAACTTTCCACTCCGTTTTCAACTATTCAAACCAAGTAATTGAAAACATAAACAGCGGCAAAGTTATACATCTTCCATGGCAATTACAATGCAAAATTAAGTTTACCTACCATCTAGCTAAATCCCACTAAAAGATTGTAACACAGTGCATACGTCAATGAATCAAAATGAACCTAGCAACAAGAAATACACATTTGTTAATTAGCAAAGTAAGGTAGAGAATTTTGATGTTTACTATGTTTTGTTGGGAGAATACCGAAAGATTATGGATAATAAATATGAAGAATGTATCTTCTAGATTTTGCATTATTTACACTGTTCTAATTACAAAGAAGGCATAGAGACCTCGTTTCAAATTCCAGGAAATTCAACCATTAATAAAGATTTGATAGCATGTGCAGTTCTATAAGCAAATATCCTTCAATTATGCTCCAGTCTAGCAAAAATTGCACCCATGTTCTCAGTCCACGCTTAGTCTGATAACACATGTTTTCTAATTTTATTCTCCTCTAACTATAAATACAATTAGTCAGAATATTGACTATTATCTTTCAGAACATACCACAAAAGATCAACAAGAAACCAAAGAACGGTTTGAAACACCGACAACGCAAGATAGGAGGAACAATAAAGGTAATAAATTGACGTATTTCAGTATACTAAGTTTACATTGATATGTTATAAAGCAAATGCATATTTTACAGAAATCAAGCGCTTTGTTACCTAACTGTCACTAGAACCCACTTCTATGCAAATACACGCCATTTTATCAAAAGGGAAATTAAACCTTTTAGCAAATAAAATGGTACCTTTATGACCAATGAGGTATTACATGTACTAAAAAAGCGTCTCTCAATCATTGAATGGCTAATCGTATGTTACAAAATCAACATTATTGAATGTACATTTCTATTTCCTTTAATCATTTTTACAAACTTTTTTTGGAGAAATCCCTGTGATGTTTCTTTGATCATTTAAACGTTTTGTCAATATATTTATGAGAAGTTATTATCATTGAATTTATGTTTGCTTTTTCTTTACTTGGAGACCAAGCATAAGAAAGGAAATTTTAATCCTTTATAAGAACATGAATGTATTTTTTAATTACATTCATTTGCTTTTTTAAAATGCAGTTTTTGTAGACTTATATATATATATTTGGAAATTGAATTTATTTGATTTATCTTCATTAAACTTTCCACTCCGTTTTCAACTATTTAAACCAAGTAATTGAAAACATAAACAGCGGCAAAGTTATACCTCTTCCATTGCAACAACCATGCAAAATTAAGTTTATATTCCATCTAGCTAAATCCCACTTAAAGATTTTAACACAGTGCATAGGTCAATGATTCAAAATGAACCTAGCAACAAGAAATACACATTTGTTAATTAGCAAAGTAAGGTAGAGAATTTTCATGTTTACTATGTTTTGTTATACCTGCACTTTCTAAAGAAAGTTCGGGTACATGTATATTGTTGTTACTCATGTCCGTCCGTCCATCCGTCCGTCTTTCACACTTTTCTTCCCTAAACTCCTCCTACATTTTACATAGTAGCTTAATCATCTTTTGGGAGATGGTTGGTGGTGTCATGTAGATGTGCAGTACGAGGGCCGTTCAAAAATTACGCCGACTTGTTGCACAGAAAAAATATTTGACGACATAATCGGACAAAATGTCACAGATAATATAAAAGATTCTTTACTGATATGGTCTTCAAAATTTCGTATCAAAATGTTGTAAATTGGTATCAATTTTGAGTGATTTATCAGAACATACCATTAAGTCACGGAGCAGCAAAATCTTCGACGTCACAGCAATCATAAAAAAAATATGTGATTGAGATTTCATTTTCTTAACATTTCCCCAAGAGTTCATGTACAGATTGAGTTAACTTATCTACTCAACATCCAAACACCATTTCTTGTCAAGCTTAAAATCTATTAAAAATGTAAATATTTTTTTTTTGTTTTAAAACCAAAATCTGCATGTATTTATGAGATATAGTGTGATATTGGTGACTCTGAATCATGTTCTTTACAGTCCGGAAAAAGTTTTCGTCGATTCTCTCGAATAGGATTTATACAGAGGTTTAACGGTCTAAAATTTCAATTTGCTATTTGTAGATGAATGCCACGAATACCCAAGTTTACTACATATTTTATGATGCATATTTTGGATCTATGTTGGCGATATCTCAAGCATAACACATAATTTTAAAAAAGTGTGGTGCGCCGTCAATTTGGGAGACGTCATTTTCAAAGTCGTTTTCACGGGAGAAAAACCACTATATTTCTGTTTGTACTTTAGATATCATGTCAGAAATCTAAATATATAATAATAGAACAATTTAAATATACATTTGAGAAAATTGTCGAAAAATATCGCGAATTATAGAAAATGAATAAGTGAAATTTTGGATCCCTCATGCTTTTGCTTCAGATTTTTTGTCGTGCTCCGTACCTCACCATCAGCGATATCAACATACCGATAATTTTAGTAGAATGTTTTTAAAATACAGAAATTTTGCCCAAAATTCATTGGAATCTTTAGGATACACATTTCTGTGAAATTTCATAACTATATGACGTTTGTAAGAGTAGATAATAGCAGAGTCCGCGTAATTTTTGAACGGCCCTCGTAAGGTTTTGAATTTTTTATTTTGCCCCGGGGGGACAAATGGGGGTCGAAAATTGACGTTTTTTTTTTGCAAAAAGTCCCATCTTCCCTGAACGCCTCTTACATTTTACTCAGCAGCCTAATCATCTTCTGGGAGATGGTTGTTGGGGTCATGTAGATGTGCAGTAAGGTTTCGGAATTTTGATTTTGCCCCGGGGTGTCAAATGGGAGTCGAAAAATGACGTTTTTTATTCAAAAAGCCCCGTCTTCCCTGAACCCCTCTGACATTTTACTCAGAAGCCTAATCATCTTTTGTGAAAGGGTTGTTGGGGTCATGTAGATGTGCAGTAAAGTTTCGGAATTTTGATTTTGCCCCGGGGTGTCAAATGGGGGTGGATAAATGAATTTTTTTTTTAATTCAAAAAGCCCCGTCTTCCCTGAACTCCTCTTACATTTTACTCAGAAGCCTGATCATCATTTGGAAGATGGTTGTTGGGGTCATGTAGATGTGCAGTAAGGTTTCGGAATTTTGAATTTGCCTCTGGGGGTCAAATGGGGGTCGAAAAATGATATTTTTTTATGCAAAAAGCCCCACCTTCCTTGAACTCCTCTGACATTTTACTTAGCAGCCTAAAGATCTTTCGGAAGATGGTTGATGGTGTAATGTAGATGTACAGAAAGGTTTCTGAATTTTGATTTTGACCCGGAGGGTCAAATGGGGGTTGAAAAATGACTTTTTTTTGCAAAAGTCCCCATATTCCCTTGACTCCTATTACATTTTACTCAGCAGCCTTATCATCTTTTGGAAGATTGTTATTGGGGTCATGTAGATATGCAGTAAGGTTTCAGAATTTCGATATTGTCCTGGGGGGGTGGTCGAATGGACGTCGAAAAATGATGTTTTTTATGCAAAAAACCCCTTTTTCCTCTTACATTTTACTCAGCAGCCTAATCATCTTTTGGGAGAGTTCACTCAAGATTTGAACTATTGGTAAAACATCAAGGTCAAGGGGTAAAAAAATTGTAGCATATTGGGAAACATCTTGTTATGGGTAATGTACACGTGAAATGTGAAAGTTGTATCTCTTCTCAACAATCAACAGATCAAAAGGAAATACAATATTATTGAAAAGTAAGCTTAACTTCAAGGTCAAAGTCACAGAGTTTAAAAAGTCATGATACATTTGGAAAGGCCTTATCACAGGTAATATACATGCATGTATAATATGAATGCCCTTTCATTTCTCTTTCAAAATAATCAATTTAAAATGATTAATTTCGTTTTGACAGTAGGTCAAACTTCAAGGTCATGGGTAATAAAAATCATAGTGTATTTAGAACGGTATTGTCACAGTGAAATACTAATACACATGTTTAATATGAAAGTCCTGTCTCTTCTCATTCATAATATATGACTATGATGACCAAGGTTAAATTTATTGTGACAGATGGACAGACTGACAAACAAATGAGATTTAATGTCCCCTATCAAAAATGGGGGACAAAAATGTTCTTGCTGTTCTTGAGAAGAAGATTTATGTTGGAAAAAGTCCTCTGCATATTTACATGTAAATTGGTTGAAATTGGCCAGGTGGTTCTTAGGAAGTTAAGAATGTGAAAAGTTTGCAGACAAACAGATGGACGAAAGAAAACAGTACATTTCAGAAAACAGTATGCTTGTAAATAGTTAACCAAGGTGCTTTGGGTAGCAAAATAAAGCTAAACAGGTATATCTAATTCATCCGCAGAACTTAGTCAGTTTTAATATGCACAACCTTTTCAACTCTTATAATAATTATTTTTCAATTCACTTTATTGACAATTACCATGTAGGCATACAGTCATGAACATGAATAACATAAAAAATTAACACAATTAACAATTATTTTTAAAAATTTTTATATCACCATGTTTGATTCAAGGGAGAACCAGAAATATGACCAGAAGTATATCTGTTGATTATAAAATATGTACATGTATACTGCGTTTTTTTTAGTAATTTATTTGTTTGTTGTGACAGCAACTGTTATGCAGCTTTTGGCAAAGGTTCAAGTTTCTCAAATGTATATCAAACTCCAAGGTCAAGGTCAAAGGGTCAAAATTGTTGGTATCAAAGGGAAAGTCTTGTCACAAGGAATACACATGTGAAACAAGAGAGAAATCCCTAGTACTTCCTCACTTGTACAAAAGTTATTGCCAAGGTTAAAGTTCAATTGGGTTCAACTCTAACAAAAATATTTATCCCTGTTGAAAGTTCACAATGATTACACATGTTAAGCATGAAAGTCCTAGCACCAACTGTTCAAAACTTAGGCGAATTTTAAGGTATTTTTCTTGTTAAAGTGGGTCAACTTCAAGGTCAAGAGCTCAAGAGGTCAAAATTGGTGGTACCCATTAAAAGGTTTTGTGAAAAGAAATTTACCTATGAAATGTGGAAGCCATGTGTATAGCCCAATCCACTTTAAACTTATGGGCAAGGTTAAAGTTTCTGTGGAAAAACAAACAGACATAAACACAGGAAACAAAATATGTATATATAGTCAAATGGAAAAATTTTGTACTTTTATGGAATCATCAGATCAATTGTTATTTCAGGTACAGGGGGTGGCTATGGAGATCAGAACCCCTCCCCCCACCCCTGGAATTTGCAGAGTTTTTTAAATAAGACTATTTACTGAAGAGAATAAAAATGATTTGGACATCCTCCCCCTTAGAAAACATGGACTCCACCATCATTGTTTTTATTTTTTTATTTCCTTCTCAGGAAATCTTGGGCTGGACTTTTTTTTTGACTGAGATGTGAACCCCCCCCCCCCCTTTTCGAAAAAAAGAATTCTGGATCTGAGCCTCTATATACTGATTGTCACGTCCGCAACGGGAGGTAACTTGACAATGAGTAAGGCGACCGTGGCATGCGATGATTTTTGACCCTTTTTGAACTTCAACCTAACCATTTACATTTATTTATTTTTATGCAACCTATACTAAATCTTGTACTTACCGAATGTCATAGGTCTTGTCAGCTTCATGAAATATAATCCATATAATCCAATTAAAACACAAAATTGAAATGATTTTAACTGACTACACTGCACCGTCAGCATACATGTGCTAATCTCATTCGGCAAACCTTTGCTGATTCCGTCGCCTTCATTAGATGAAGTGTGAATCGGCCAATGTGTGCCGAGTGGTGATATCTAAAAATATGATAATGGGTGACGCAACCCCAATGTAAATGGAGAAATTTTCATAAAAATGTTCACACGTAAAGCTGTTTAGTTAAGTACAAGAACAAATTTCAAACTATCTTAATGAACGATGTTTTAACATAACTTTGCCATCTAGGTCTATCTAAAAAAAATGTGTGAGAGAGAGGCTGTGTGTGTGTTGGTGGGAAGGGGGGAGGGGGGGGGGAAATAGGCATTGACAAATTAATTGGGTTATATTTTCAATGATTCTTGTTCCTGACCAAATATTAAAAACAGTTTGCACATTTTAATAAATTCATACTAAAATAATATTTCATGTCGTTGAGAAAGTAAATTTAAAAAGTGTCAATTTATCGGCAATTTAAAGTATTTATCAGAATCTAATTAAGTAATTTACTTCATTAATTAAATTTTGTTATTTCAGACTGGTAATGAGTTAAGTATCCAAAATACATATATGAGGCTCAGAGAAAACATGGTCACCTGAAAATTTTATGCTCAATTTGACGAATACACGTAGGGTGATAATTATAGAATTATTTTGATTTTTTCCTTGGAAAGCCCATAATGAAGGAGTGTGTTTTTAGAGGCAAACACCTTAGTGCGGGTATTACTGTCTCATGACAGCATCTAGTTTTAAAAAATTGGTAGTGGAACACCAAAACATTATGAATAATAAATATGAAGATGTATCTTCTAGATGTTGCATTATTTACACTGTTCTATTTACAAAGAAGGCATAGGGACATCGATTCAAAGAACAAAGACCATGTTTCGTCATATTGGCCCTTTGATTTCTCAATTTTCAAAGTAGAATGAATAGAAATAAAATTATTATCAAGGGTTAATCCACTGTTGATACTATCCCAACAAACCAAAATTTTTCCGCCAAAACGTCAGCTTGTTGATTTGAATAAGAGACAAAACCGATAATGGACGGGTTTTTTGCAGAAATTCTCTACTTTTTCTATTTTAGTCATGTTTTTCACATACAGCGCAACCTCTGATCTAAAATGTAACAACATTCCATTAAATCACTTTAATAAAGAAACAAAGCTGTAGATAGATTTTTTAGATCAGAGGGTGCGCTGTTGATGAAAATCAACTTTGAACAAAAGCAAGGAGCAATCCGAAATTATTTATTTTCGTGAAGATTTCATTTATTTCAAGAGTTGTGCTGCTTTAAAAATAAAAATAAAATAGCTAAGTGCAAACAAGATATTTTATAAAAAATTCAGCTGAAATTAAAACCACTTTGTGCTTTTATTAATTATTTCTTAATTTGATCGGGCGCGTTTGCTCACGTCAATTAAGCTCATTTAGATACATACGTAAACAAATAAACCAGAAGTTTGTCGGTAATTAATTATACACCAAGTCTTCAAAAAATTATGTCCTCCAGAAAGAAAGAAAAAAGAATTCTATTGGAGGTAAGTAATTTTATTTTTTTTTAAATATCGAATTGAAAGATCAAAGACATTTTTTTTCTTCACAGGTAGACTTTATACTTTAGCTAAAAATGTATCGTCTGCAGACTGGCGATTCATTGTAAACACAGAAAAAAGTACACTTTCATGTATTTTGCACGCTTTAATGCGCTGAAAATTATAACTTAATTTTCTTCTTATGGTTTACACTTTAGTTAAAAATAATGAACCGCAAATAAAGCGATCTTAACCCTAGCCTAGGTCGCATGCAGACGGCAGATCTATAAAACTACGAAACCCTATCAGATCCTTGTAAATATAACACATATACAATATTTCTAGGTATGTAATGTAAACAAAAAATATGACAGGGAATAAATCAAATAAAATAACACACAATTAATATTCTTGGGTCATTTATTACCAAAAACCACAAATATCAGTTTGTTACATTCAAATTATTCTACTATTAAACATATAAACACCTCTCGCCAGATGGCATCCGTAGCAACAGCGTAGCGCGTCCGCCTGGAAAGCGTGCGATCCGGGTTCGATTCCTCTGTGGGGAATTCATTTTTTTTTTAATTAAAATAAGAATCCCCCCCCCCCCCAACTTGTAATTTTTTTTTTCTAAATATAATATGTTGAATAAGTTTTAATGATATGCAGAAAATATATATGTTCAAATCATTTTTAAGTATATATTTCTCCTAATCAAAATCCTATTTATATATGGATATTATGAAATTCTTTATCAAACAAAATCCATGAATCTTTGACATATTCAGTAACAAACAGTCACATGCTATTTCACTTTCACTACATTTCTCTGACCTAATTGCTAAAATATAATTATATTTTTTCAGTGTCAAAATTAAAAAAAAAAAAAAACATGTAGTTTTCTTAGTTAATAGAATTTATGTTTTCTTTTTTAGAACATGAAAAAATGAATCAAGAAAAGAAAATAACAGAAATTGGAAAGTCTTTCCCATGCATTCTATGTAAGAAGCGAACAAAACCAAAGGACAGGAAAAAATGTGAATCTTCAGCTATTCGTCGTTTTCTCCGCAAGAACTTTCTTGTTGAAGCGAACAGTAATGACATTCTGTGTACGAAGTGCAGACATCTATACCATGGTAACCAACAAAAATGTCAAAAGAAATCTGGGCCACTTCCTGTATCACAGCCTCCACAAACACTTGCAAATCCATCATCATCAGGAATATCCAGTCCACCTTCCATATCGTTACCAATTCATAGAACGCCTTCATCTCATGCTTACTGTTTCATTTGCAAGCGCCCAGGATCCAAGCTTGTTGTTGTTACCTCTTCTGCTAGATTTACAGCTTTCCTGCAGAAAGAAGTTATTATTCCATCTGGAAGCAGATGCTGTCCATCTCATGTTGAAGATGGGGAATTCAGGCCTGGTGCTCTTGACAATTTGCACACTTTGGAATCAACACTTGTCAACAGAACAACAATTCTTGAACTCATCCAGAAAATTAGAAATTATGCCATTCAAAATTCAACGAGCAGATTTTCTTTTGAACCATCAAGCACTGAACACTGCAGATTACACTATATTGACCGGCATATCGAAAGAAAATTTTGAAGACCTCCATTCTTTTATTTCAAATGACATTCGAAATACACAGAACCGTGGCACCAGGATGTCTCTTGGCATATTTCTCCTGAAACTGAGGTCAGGCATGTCAAACCAACTTCTTGCCACCATCTTTGGAATCTCCAAGTCCTCCCTTTACAGAGCAATACGATCAGTTCGGGCAGCTCTAATAAAGTCATTTGTACCTCATTTCATTGGTCTTCATCATATTAGCAGAGAAGATTTTATCGAGAATCATACAAGACCGCTGGCACAGGAACTTTTTGGAGATTTTACAGAGAAGAAAGCTATTGCTGTTTTTGATGGAACTTATATTTACATCCAGAAAAGTAACAACTTCAACTTTCAGAGAAAATCTTACAGTTTACATAAAGGCAGGCCCCTTGTTAAACCCATGGTTGTCACATCTACAGATGGCTATTTCTTGACAGTTCTTGGACCATACCTCGCCAGAAATAATGATGCCACCATCCTCAATCATATGCTTCATACGAATGTGGAAGATCTGAAGGACTGGTTTCAGGAAGATGATGTTTTCATAGTGGACAGAGGTTTTAGGGATTCATTGGACGTTCTGGATGAGATGGGAATTAGAGCCGAGATGCCACGCCTCCTGAGTAGAGGGCAGAAGCAGATGACCACCTCAGATGCCAGTGCTTCTCGTCTTGTTACCAAGGTTTGTTCTTCTATCTTTAAAGTACCATTTCTAAAACAGAAAACAAAGTTATCTATAAGCTTTAAACAATGAAAACATTATAATGTACATGTATGTCTTTTTTTTTTTTTTAAAAAAAAAAAGCTTATACATTGACTAACGGAAAACTTTTGACATTGGTTTGTTTTCCATTGCATGTTACTCTGTATCTTATTTTAGATTAAAATATATTTCATATCATCTTCTCAATATTGCACATTCTTCGCTTTACAGATTCGTTGGGTGGTTGAGGCAGCTAATGCTAGAATCAAGAGATGGAAATACCTTTCCCATGTGCTTCCCACAAACTAAGTGCCATTCATCAGTGAATATGTCAGAATTGTATGCGCCATCTCCAACAGATACCTCAAGCCTCTGTCTACTGGGAATGATGATGATGATCTGGCACTTGCTGCTAAAATGAGGTACTTGTCCACAAAAGTTAACTCTCTAAAGACATTTGTCGAGGAAAATTCTCTGGATAAAAGGTCCGTGAACTGGGAAATAGCATCTGATTCTTTTGAATTCCCTAAGCTCAGTGAAGAAGAAATCCGAAACTTGACATGTGGAGTGTATCAACTCAAATTATCTCCCAGTTATATTCAAGAGTATCTGGAGGGGGATGTGGATATCCTGATTCATAGGGAATTCAATGGGCTTCTTAGGGTTAAGCTTCAAAGCCGTCACATTTCTTCCAGGCAGTATCTCCTTTGGATACAGTTTTCAGAGTCTGAGATAATTGCCTGGTACTGTAGGTGTCGAGCGGGTGCCAGAGTGGTTGGGGTCTGTTCCCATGTGGCGGCTGTAGTTTGGTTCCTTGCGATAGGGCGGCATGACAAGGAAGCCATCTCTGGTGTCCAGGACTGGTCTGAGTTTGTCACAGATGCTACTATCATCGATGAATCAGATGACAGCGATGACAGTGTCATAGAGGAGTAAGCCATTCGTCTAACTGTGAAAGTCAATTGTCCTAAAAATATCAATATATACTCAAATTATATTTCAATTGATATCAAAATCTTATATCTACATGTTATTCCAAACAATTACAAATGTCATTATTGTAATAAGGTATATGTTAAAATCAGAAATAAACAAACATGATTTTTTTTTCAATAGACTATATACATTTAAAATATATTGAAAATACTGTAAAAATAATTTCCTGACTTGAAACAGTGAAACTTCAAGTGACTTTACAAGAATCTTAAATTATACATATTTTTTATTTGAACAAAATGACTGAAAACATGATAATTATTTAAAATGTACATGCAGAATTCTTGTTTTTAAGTATTTAATTTAATAAACAATAGTTTATTCACATATGTTAATGTAAATAGAATTGGGCAGCAGGCTCAACCTATTTTAGTCCTTTTCCTACATCAACGTCGAGGTGAATGCTTTCAAGTATATATTGTACTCGACATTTAAGAGTTCCCCCTTGTATCAATTAATCTTGAATATGCATCAAGATTTTAATTTAATTTAATTTCTGAATACATTGTGTACAATGAGTCTGGCTTATTATACAGAGTTCAGTTTTACTTTTTGGGTTTACCTTATTGAACATTGTAAATGTTATTTCTTGTTGTCAGTTTGAGTCTTATTTGACACTGTTAATCACAATGTTTTACATACTGTGTTCGATTTTTCTTTTATCATGTTTATCTTACTGCTTGTTTAAAAATTTTAAAAAGTATGATACCATCATTACTCAGTGTTTAAATTGTTTCAGTATTAATTTGAGCAAATGACTATTTAGCTTGACCCTGTCATTTTTGTTCTTGTCAGATGAACAGTTTAAGTACTCTAATTGCTTCTTCTTTCATTATATACACACAGTTGTTTACATGTTTAATGTCTAGACCTTTGTCAATCATTATAGTTATCTACATTGTACCTTGGTACATCTGCTTATTAATTATTTACATGTACCAATTTACATGATTTAGCTAGCAAGTGGTACATGCAACAGAAATAACAAATAAACATGTACTATAGAAAATGTAGCAGCTTGATTGTATGTGAACATTTCTGTAAAAATATACTTGACAAGATAGCATCACCAGGAACAGCTGATTCTAACGAACAGCTGATATGACACAGTTAACAAGGTTTATGACATTTTAAAATCTTCTATTCGGCATGGTTATTCATGTTCATATTTAACGAATCATAATAAAAATCCTCTGGTAACATACGATCTACTGTGTTTTTTGCTTTTTCAACCTGCGCCTTTTTAAGTGAGGGCTACTGACGCAATACATTGTACATGTGCTGCACGTGTGGCTTGTCTTCAGTCAATTTTTAACAAAAAGGTTTGTAGCTTATTCTGAAGATATTTCACAAAAGATGATAACAAACAACAAAGGCATGTTAAATATTACTTACGTAACAATTAAATGCGATGAAGAAGTCCTCTGCAATCTCCCCGAGCCGTGAGCGGGTTTGTCAACATTCAGAACTGTGTCACTATGGCCGATTGATTTTTAACTACATGTATGGTGCGCCGCATATGTTAAAAATACAATTATTTCATTTGTTTGCCTTCCCCATTTCATTTTCAGAATAAAAAAAAAACTGTTTTAAAATTAAGACTTAGTTCAATAAACACTGTATCATTTGTTTATAAGTTGACGTCTTATAGCACCCCTCCACAGCGTAATAAAATTAAGCGTCATCACTTGTTATACTCCTTTAATACAAACTTCAAAATGAGCATTTTCCCCATCATATATGTGAAAAATAAGAAAACAGGGTTGAAGACAAGTTCTTCAAAGGTCTCTAAATTGTGATATTTTCATATTTTGACATTAGGCCGAATTTTGCTAAACATGGTCTGTGTTCTTTCAGGAAATTCAACCATTAATATAGATTTGACAGAATGTGCACTTCTATAAACAAATATCCTTCAATTATGCTCCAGTCTAGCAAAAACTGCACCCAAGTTTTCAGTCCAAGCTCAGTCTAATAACACATTTTTACCATTTTTATTCTTCTCTAACAGTAAATACAATTAGTCAGAATATATAGTCTATCATCTTTAAGATCATACTTCAACAGATCTACAAGAAACCAAAGAACGGTCTCAAACACCCACATCGCAAGATAGGAGGAACAATAAAGATGATAAATTAACTTATTTCAGTATACTTAGTTCAGATTGATATGTTATAAAGCAAATGCATATTTTACTTGAATATGGTGCTTTGTTACCTAACTGTCACTAGAACCCACTTCTATGCAAATACACGCCATTGTATCAAGAGGGAAAATTAAACCCTGTTGTAAATAAAATGGTACCTTTATGACCAATGAGGTATTACATGTACAGAAAAACGTCTCTCAATCATTGAATGGTCAATCTCATGTTACAAACTCAGCATAATTGTATGTACATTAATATTTCATTAAATTATTTTTAAAAACTTTTTTGAGTAATCTCCGTGATGTTTCTTTGAACATTTTAATGTTTGGTTAACATAAATATGAGTAGTTATTATCATTGAATTTATGTTTGCTTCTTCTTTACCTAGAGACCAAGCATAAAAAAGGAAATTTTAATCCTCTATCAGAACATGAATGTATTTTTTTAGTTACATTCATATGATTTTTTAAAATGCAGTTTTGTTTAAAATTTATATATATATTTGGAAATTTATTTCATTTATCTTCATTAAACTTTCCACTCCCTTTTCCACTACTCAAACCAAGTAATTAAAAACATAGACAGTGGCAAAATTATACCTCTTCCATGGCAATTACAATGCAAAATTAAGTTTACCTACCATCTAGCTAAATCCTACTTAATGATTGTAACACAGTGCATATGTCAGTGAATCAAAATGAACCTAGCAACAAGAAATACACATTTGTTAATTAGCAAAGTAAGGTAGAGAATTTTCAAGTTTACTATGTTTTGTTTTAAAAAATTGGTGGGGGAAAACCGAAAGATTATGGAAAATAAATATAAAGATGTATCTTCTAGATTTTGCATTATATACACTGTTCTATTTACAAAAAAGGCATAGAGACCTCGTTTCAAATTCCAGTAAATTCAACCATTAATAAAGATTTGACAGCATGCACAGTTCTATAAGCCAATATCCTTCAATTATGCTCCAGCCTAGCAAAAATTGCACCCAAGTTTTCAGTCCACGCTTAGTCTAATAACACATGTTTTCCATTTTTAATTTCCTCTAACTATTAAATACAATTAGTCAGAATATTGTCTATTATCTTTCAGAACATACCACAAAAGATCTACAAGAAACCATAGAACGGTCTGAAACACCCACATTGCAAGATAGGAGGAACAATAAAGGTGATAAATAGTCTTTTTTAAGTATACTAAGTTTAGATTGATATGTTATAAAGCAAATGCAAAAGCAAATATTTTACACGAATCAAGCGCTTTGTTACCTAAATGTCACTAGAACCCACTTCTATGCAAATACACGCCATTTTATCAAGAGGGAAAATTAAACCTTGTAGCAAATAAAATGGTACCTTTATGACCAATGAGGTATAACATGTACTAAAAAAGCGTCTCTCAATCATTGAATGGCTAATCGTATGTTACAAAATCAACATTATTGAATGTACATTTATATTTCCTTTAATCATTTTTACAAACTTTTTTGGAGAAATCCCTGTGATGTTTCTTTGAACATTCTAACGTCCGGTCAACATAAATATGAGTAGTTATTATCATTGAATTTATGTTCGCTTTTTCTTTACCTGGAGACCAAGCATAAGAAAGGAAATTTTAATCCTTTATAAGAACATGAATATATTTTTTAATTACACTCATTTGCTTTTTTAAAATGTAGTTTTTGTAGATTTATATTTATGTATTTGAAAACTGAATTTATTTCAATCATCTTTATTAAACTTTCCACTCTGTTTTCAACTATTGAAACCGAGATATTTAAGATATAAACATCGGCAAGGTTATTACTCTTTCATTGCAATTACAATGCAAAATTAAGTTTACCTACCATCTAGCTAAATCCCACTAAAAGATTGTAAAACAGTGCATAGGACAATGAATCAAAATGAACCTAGCAACAAGAAATACACATTTGTTAATTAGCAAAGTAAAATAGAGAATTTTCAAGTTTACTATGCTTTTTTTTTCTTGAAAAATTGGTAGTGGAATCCGAAAAATTATGGCTGATAAATATGAAGATGTATCTTCTAGATTTTGCATTATTTACACTATTCTATTTACAAAGAAGGCATAGAGACATCGATTCAAATTTCAGTAAATTCAACCATTAATATAGATTTTACAGCATGTGCAGTTCTATAAGCAAATATCCTTCAAATATTCTCCAGTCTAGCAAAAACTTCATCGAAGTTTTCAATCCAAGTTTAGCCTAAAACACATTTTTACCATTTTTATTCTTCTCTAACAGTAAATACAATTAGTCGGATATAGTCTATTATCTTTCAGAACATACCTCAAAAGATCTAAAAGAAACCAAAGAACGGTCTGAAACACCGACATCGCAAGATAGGAGAAACAATAAAGGTGATACATTAACTTATTTCAGTATACTAAGTTTAGAATGATATGTTATAAAGCAAATGTATATTTTACACGAATCAGGCGCTTTGTTACCTAACTGTAACTAGAACCCACTTCTATGCAAATACACGCCGTTGTATCAAAAGGGAAAATTAAACCTTTTAGTAAATAAAATGGTACCTTTATGACCAATGAGGAATTACATGTACAGAAAAGCGTCTCTCAATCATTAAATGGCCAATCTTATGTTACAAAATCAACGTAATTGAATGTACATTAATATTTCCTTAGATGATTTTTAAAAACTTTTTTGGATTAATCTCCGTGATCTTTCTTTGAACATTCTAACGTCCAGTCAACATAGATATGAATATTATCATTGAATTTATGTTTGCTTTTTCTTTACCTGGAGACCAAGCATAAGAAAGGAAATTTTAATCCTGTATCAGTACATAAATGTATTTTTTAGTTACACTCATTTGATTTTTTTAAAATGCATCTTTTTTAAGATTTATATATATATATTTGAAAATTGAATTTATTTCATTTATCTTCATTAAACTTTCCACTCCGTTTTCAACTATTCAAACCAAGTAATTAAAAACATAAACAGCGCAAAGTTATGCCTCTTCCATGGCAATTACAATGCAAAATTAAGATTATCTACCATCTAGCTAAATCTCACTAAAAAATTGTAACACAGTGCATAGGTCAATGATGCAAAATGAACCTAGCAACGAGAAATACACATTTGTTAATTAGCAAAGTAAGGTAGAAAATTTTCATGTTTACTATGTTTTGTTTTAAAAAATTGGTGGTGGAATACCAAAAGATTATGGATAATAAATATGAAGACGTATCTTCTAAATTTTGCATTATTTACACTTTTCTATTTACAAAGAAGGCATAGAGACCTCGTTTCAAATTCCAGGAAAGTCAATCATTAATAACAGATTTGACAGCAGTTCTAAAAGCAAAAATCCTTCAATTATGCTCCAGTCTAGCAAAAATTGCACCCACGTTTTCAGTCTACGCTTAGTCTAATAGCATATGTTTTTCATTTTTATTCTCCTCTAACTATAAATACAATTAGTTAGAATATTGTCTATTATCTTTCAGAACATACCACAAAAGATCTACAAGAAACCAAAGAACGGTCTGAAACACACACATCGCAAGATAGGAGGAACAATAAAGGTGATGAATTGTCTTATTTCAGTATACTAAGTTAAGATTGATATGTTATAAAGCAAATGCATATTTTACACGAATCAAGCGCTTTGTTACCTATCTGTCACTAGAACCCACTTCTATGCAAATACACGCCATTTTATCAAGAGGGAAAATTAAACCTTGTAGCAAATAAAATGGTACCTTTATGACCATTGAGGTATTACATGTACTATAAAAACGTCTCTCAATCATTGAATGGCTAATTGTACGTTACAAAATCAACATTAATGAATGTACATTTATATTTCCTTTAATCATTTTTACAAACTTTTTTGGAGAAATCCCTGTGATGTTTCTTTGAACATTCTAACGTCCGGTCAACATAAATATGAGTAGTTATTATCATTGAATTTATGTTTGTTTTTCTTTACCTGGAGACCAAGCATAAGAAAGGAAATTTTAATCCTTTATAACAACATGAATATATTTTTTAATTACACTCATTTGCTTTTTTAAAATGTAGTTTTTGTATATTTATATTTATATATTTGAAAACTGAATTTATATCATTTATCTTCATTAAACTTTCAACTCCTTTTTAAACTATTCAAACCAAGATATTGAAGATATAAACATCGGCAAAGTTATTCCTCTTTCATTGCAATTACAATGCAAAATTAAGTTTACCTACCATCTAGATAATCCCACTAAAAGATTGTAAAACAGTGCATAGGACAATGAATCAAAGTGAACCTAGCAACAAGAAATACACATTTGTTAATTAGCAAAGTAAGGTAGAGAATTTTCAAGTTTACTATACTTTTTTTTTGAAAAATTGGTAGTGGAATCCGAAAAATTATGGCTGATAAATATGAAGATGTATCTTCTAGATTTTGCATTATTTACACTATTCTATTTACAACGAAGGCATAGAGACATCGATTCAAATTTTAAGAAATTCAACCATTAATATAGATTTTACAGCATGTGCAGTTCTATAAGCAAATATCCTTCAAATATTCTCCAGTCTAGCAAAAACTTCACCGAAGTTGTCAGTCCAAGTTTAGCCTAAAAACACCTTTTTACGATTTTTAGTCTCCTCTAACAGGAAATACAATTAGTCGGATATAGTCTATTATCTTTCAGAACATACCTCAAAAGATCTAAAAGAAACCAAAGAACGGTCTGAAGCACCGACATCTCAAGATTGGAGGAACAATAAAGGTGATACATTAACTTATTTCAGTATACTAAGTTTAGAATGATATGTTATAAAGCAAATGCATATTTTACACGAATCAAGCGCTTTGTTACCTAACTGTCACTAGAACCCACTTCTATGCAAATACACGCCATTGTATCAAAAGGGAAAATTAAACCTTTTAGTAAATAAAATGGTACCTTTATGACCAATGAGGTATTACATGTACAGAAAAGCGTCTCTCAATGATTGAATTGCCAATCTTATGTTACAAAATCAACGTAATTGAATGTACATTAATATTTCCTTAGATTATTTTTGAAAACTTTTTTGGAGTAATCTCCGTGATCTTTCTTTGAACATTCTAACGTCCGATCAACATAAATATGAGTAGTTATTATCATTGAATTTATGTTTGCTTTTTCTTTACCTGGAGACCAAGCATAAGAAAGGAAATTTAAATTCTGTATCAATACATAAATATATTATTTAGTTACACTCATTTGATTTTTTTAAAATGCATCTTTTTTAAGATTTATATATATATTTGAAAATTGAATTTATTTCATTTATCTTCATTAAACTTTCCACTCCGTTTTCAACTATTCAAACCAAGTAATTAAAAACATAAACAGCGCAAAGTTATGCCTCTTCCATGGCAATTACAATGCAAAATTAAGATTACCTACCATCTAGCTAAATCTCACTAAAAAATTGTAACACAGTGCATAGGTCAATGATGCAAAATGAACCTAGCAACGAGAAATACACATTTGTTAATTAGCAAAGTAAGGTAGAAAATTTTCATGTTTACTATGTTTTGTTTTAAAAAATTGGTGGTGGAATACCAAAAGATTATGGATAATAAATATGAAGACGTATCTTCTAAATTTTGCATTATTTACACTTTTCTATTTACAAAGAAGGCATAGAGACCTCGTTTCAAATTCCAGGAAAGTCAATCATTAATAACAGATTTGACAGCATGTGCAGTTCTAAAAGCAAAAATCCTTCAATTATGCTCCAGTCTAGCAAAAGTTGCACCCACGTTTTCAGTCTACGCTTAGTCTAATAGCATATGTTTTTCATTTTTATTCTCCTCTAACTATAAATACAATTAGTTAGAATATTGTCTATTATCTTTCAGAACATACCACAAAAGATCTACAAGAAACCAAAGAACGGTCTGAAACACACACATCGCAAGATAGGAGGAACAATAAAGGTGATGAATTGTCTTATTTCAGTATACTAAGTTAAGATTGATATGTTATAAAGCAAATGCATATTTTACACGAATCAAGCGCTTTGTTACCTATCTGTCACTAGAACCCACTTCTATGCAAATACACGCCATTTTATCAAGAGGGAAAATTAAACCTTGTAGCAAATAAAATGGTACCTTTATGACCATTGAGGTATTACATGTACTATAAAAACGTCTCTCAATCATTGATTAATAATTGTATGTTACAAAATCAACATTAATGAATGTACATTTATATTTCCTTTAATCATTTTTACAAACTGGAGAAATCATGTTTCTTTGAACATTCTAACGAACATAAATATGAGTAGTTATTATCTAATTTATGTTTGTTTTTCTTTACCTGGAGACCAAGCATAAGAAAGGAAATTTTAATCCTTTAAACATGAATATATTTTTTAATTACAATTTGCTTTTTTAAAATTAATATTTATATTTATATATTTGAAAACTGAATACATTTATATTAAACTTTCCTTTAATCATTTTATACAAACTTTTTTGCAATTACAATGCAAAATTAAGTTTACCTACCATCTAGATAATCCCACTGATTGTAAAACAGTGTTGAATCTGAACCTAGCAATAATAAATACACATTTGTTAATTAGCAAAGTAAGGTAGAGAATTTTCAAGTTTACTATACTTTTTTTTTGAAAAATTGGTAGTGGAATCCGAAAAATTATGGCTGATAAATATGAAGATGTATCTTCTAGATTTTGCATTATTTACACTATTCTATTTACAAAGAAGGCATAGAGACATCGATTCAAATTTTAAGAAATTCAACCATTAATATAGATTTTACAGCATGTGCAGCAAATATAAATTAGTCATTGAAGTTGTCATGTTTTTACCATTTTTAGTCTCCTTGAACAGGAAATACAATTAGTCGGATATAATCTATTATCTTTCAGTTTCTGAAGCACCGACATCTCAAGATTGGAGGAACAATAAAGGTGATACATTAACTTATTTCAGTATACCAAATGCATATTTTACACGAATCAAGGCTTTGTTAGTCACCATCAAAAGGGAAAATTAAACCTTTTAGTAAATAAAATGGTACCTTTATGAGAATTGCCAATCTTATGTTACAAAATCAACGTAATTGAATGTACATTAATATTTCCTTAGATTATTTTTGAAAACTTTTTTGGAGTAATCTCCGTGATCTTTCTTTGAACATTCTAACGTCCGATCAACATAAATATGAGTAGTTATTATCATTGAATTTATGTTTGCTTTTTCTTTACCTGGAGACCAAGCATAAGAAAGGAAATTTAAATTCTGTATCAATACATAAATATATTATTTAGTTACACTCATTTGATTTTTTTAAAAACCGACATTTTTTTAAGATTTATATATATATTTGAAAATTGAATTTATTTCATTTATTTCATTTATCTTCATGTAATTAAAAACATAAACAGCGCAAAGTTATGGCAATTACAATGCAAAATTCTTTAGCTAAATCTCACTAAAAAATTGTAACACAGTGCATAGGTCAATGATGCAAAATGAACCTAGCAACGAGAAATACACATTTGTTAATTAGCAAAGTAAGGTAGAAAATTTTCATTCTAATTTACACTTTTCTATTTACAAAGTCCAATCATTAATAACAGGTGCAGTCAACATAATTATATCTAGCAGTACCCACGTTTTCAGTCTACGCTTAGTCTAATAGCATATGTTTTTCATTTTTATTCTCCTCTAACTATAAATACAATTAGTTAGAATATTGTCTATTATCTTTCAGAACATACCACAAAAGATCTACAAGAAACCAAAGAACGGTCTGAAACACACACATCGCAAGATAGGAGGAACAATAAAGGTGATGAATTGTCAGTATACTAAGTTAAGATTGATATGTTATAAAGCAAATGCATATTTTACACGAATCAAGCGCTTTGTTACCTATCTGTCACTAGAACCCACTTCTATGCAAATACACGCCATTTTATCAAGAGGGAAATATTAGCCTTGTAGCAAATAAAATGGTACCTTGATGACCATTGAGGTATTACATGTACTATAAAAACGTCTCTCAATCATTGAATGAAATTTCAACATTAATGAATGTACATTTATATTTCTTTAATATTTTTACAACTTTTTTGGATGATGTTTCTTTGAACATTCTAACGTCCGGTCAACATAAATATGAGTAGTTATTATCATTGAATTTATGTTTGTTTTTCACTCATTTTTAATCCTTTATAACAACATGAATATATTTTTTATTTATCTTTTTTTTTAAAATGTAGTTTTTGTATATTTATATTTATATATTTGAAAACTGAATTTATATCATTTATCTTCATTAAACTTTCAACTCCTTTTTAAACTATTCAAACCAAGATATTGAAGATATAAACATCGGCAAAGTTATTCCTCTTTCATTGCAATTACAATGCAAAATTAAGTTTACCTACCATCTAGATAATCCCACTAAAAGATTGTAAAACAGTGCATAGGACAATGAATCAAAGTGAACCTAGCAACAAGAAATACACATTTGTTAATTAGCAAAGTAAGGTAGAGAATTTTCAAGTTTACTATACTTTTTTTTTGAAAAATTGGTAGTGGAATCCGAAAAATTATGGCTGATAAATATGAAAGATGTATCTTCTAGATTTTGCATTATTTACACTATTCTATTTACAAAGAAGGCATAGAGACATCGATTCAAATTTTAAGAAATTCAACCATTAATATAGATTTTACAGCATGTGCAGTTCTATAAGCAAATATCCTTCAAATATTCTCCAGTCTAGCAAAAACTTCACCGAAGTTGTCAGTCCAAGTTTAGCCTAAAAACACCTTTTTACCATTTTTAGTCTCCTCTAACAGGAAATACAATTAGTCGGATATAGTCTATTATCTTTCAGAACATACCTCAAAAGATCTAAAAGAAACCAAAGAACGGTCTGAAGCACCGACATCTCAAGATTGGAGGAACAATAAAGGTGATACATTAACTTATTTCAGTATACTAAGTTTAGAATGATATGTTATAAAGCAAATGCATATTTTACACGAATCAAGCGCTTTGTTACCTAACTGTCACTAGAACCCACTTCTATGCAAATACACGCCATTGTATCAAAAGGGAAAATTAAAC